>NC_064223.1:8428112-8714546 GCF_023101765.2 Spodoptera frugiperda
AGCCCGCGATCACATTCCAGCGACAGTCCACGTCGGTCAGGAACCCACGGAATATTGGCGATGCTGCTGATAGTGCCAACTACAAATGAAATACACTTTTAATTCACCCCAAAACTAATAAATTCATTACATCTACACATATAATAATAAAGTACTTTATTCCGAAGTAGTAGGTATATACAATAACTCCATTGTACTCATCCACTTAGTGCTAAATATCCTTAGAGGCAAATAAGTTTTATTGCGCTACCACTAAATTGCAGAAATTATCAGCTATCAGTCAGTTTAATTGGTATTGTGGTATAGCAATAGTCAACAAGTCACCGATCTCGTTGAAAATGCTTAATAATTTACATAATACAGGTAGCTAAAGATTCATTAATTTTATTTTATTTTTATTTACGCGTGTTACACCCGTATTCACAAACGATACTATGCGGTCTCTTAGTGCGCGCGAGCGCACAGGGCCCCTAAATCTAATTCATAAACAATACTTGAGTGACAGCTGGTACTATGCGTCCTTCAAAATGAACGCACAGCTAAAGTAGCCTGCCAGCTGTTTTAAGCAACGCATAGCCATTGTCAATGGCAATAGATGTCACAAGGTTTATTTCTTGTTAGAGAAATATAAGTATTTTTCGGACAGACAGACAGTTGTGTTTAGGGATCCCGATTTTGTTATTGTATCCATATTTGTGAATATAAAACCAACACAAATATTAACAAAATTGTTCTTGGATACCGGTAACTGTTTATGTTTTGACGTTGTTGTATGACAACTCAAAATTGTTCTTGGTTACCGGTAACTGTTTATGTTTTGACGTTGTTGTATGACAACTGATATGAACGTCAAGCAGCGACGTGAAATACGCAACATACGAGAACCAATCACAGAGCTCTATTCAACGCTACGGGTTTGCTTAGACAAGGGTCGCTTAAGTATCGTTTATGAATTGAAAGGCTTGCCAGATGTTACGCAGTGAGAAATGCCTTACTTCGCAGAGCGTTGCTACTTCACTGAGGAAAGTATCGTTTGTGAATACGGGTGTTAGTTTCGATGACAGTTTGATATTTTTACTTCACTAGTTTTCCTTAAAGTCCGGTTCAGATTTTGTAGTAGAAAAAAAAAATACAAAAAAGTAACACACATACATTATCTACATAGAATTGGAACGCAATAAAAACTGCCTAATAATGACTTCTATATCATACCAGTCAACATCAAAGAAATGAATGGAGTAAGAATTCCATTTCTAAATATTGAAAGTTTAACAAACCATTATAGGACAGAGTGGCGCTAGCTGGTCGTACAAAGTGCGAGCTTCAGTGATGCAACAGGCTTGGAACGTGAGCTGCAGGCAACAACATCCCATGCCGAAGCCCATAGCGTCCAAGTACACGCAATCAGGCTTAGCTGCCTCCGGCTCCAACAAGTGAGAATTATCTACCGGAATCTTGGTGTTTACATCTTTGAACACTAGGAAAAACAAACGAGATTATTAATATAGGTTTTTTTTACCTTTTTGCATATGGGTAAAAACGCTAACGTACAACACCGTATAAGGAAATGTGAAGACTGTGATTGTAAATGTATTATAATAAGTTACTAATGTTCGTAATAACCCATTCACTAAATAATACTCAATACGTGAATAAGCACCAATACAATGTCCTGGTAGCTATTGTTTTAATACGAACTTAAGAGCAATTGTGTTAAGTTATGCGTAATCATGGAAATGAAGACTATGAACTAGGTAATGGTTTTTCTCGGCACAAAACGTATAAGGTAAATTGTGACTTACCTGGTAAATTGATCGCTACTTTTTCTCCACGTCGTTGCCGAATATTATTGGTCAATGTTTTGAAGCGAGGGTGTCCTGGGAAAATGCCCTCGTCAGGGAAAAACAATGATCTGGTGACACCTTCATGGGGAGTCGGTGAGTAAGGCGGACTTGTAAAATTGGGACATCCTAATCTGTAAGCAAACAATCGAGTTATCTTACTCTACAGCAACATAGATTCGGCAGCATGACTCGACAGTAACACGCCTATATCAATTTTGTTTAATCAACATTCATTTGGAGTATTCAAACGCTGCACAATAAACGGCTTTGATGAGTATCGTCTTATCAGATCAATAATTAATTGGAGCTAATTACTTTAAATGGGGGAGCTAGGCACAGATACTCACAGATAGCAACGATGACCACATACAAGGAAAGCATTGATAAATCTATAAATTAACGTAAGGCTGTAGGTAATTAAAGTAATTGACTTATTAGTTTACCTTGGGAAATTCGTTATGCTCATGATAACTTCTCCCGGAGGTAGTAAGTGTGATACTTCGGCTCTACGGTACTGCATGTTTGCTTCTACAATATTGAAATGTGCTAGGAGACCCCCGTACGGTCGGCCGGGGGTACCCTCAATCATGTATGATCCATACTCAGGACGCCAGAGTGACTTTACGTCTAAAACAAAATAAAATACATAAATAATTAGTTTCACGTTTAAATTTATTATTGTCTCTTACACAATTACTTGACATTGCTGATTGCTACTAATATTTTCTGCTCTATTAGACAGGCATAATGATTTGTCGGGAATTAGAGTATAAAGATATTTTAAAGTTTGTAATACAAAGATGTTTATGATTTTATAATAAAACTGTAACCGTAACTAGGTAAAACACGGACAGTTTGCATTTGCACATGAATACCTAATAGCCTCACCAAGTCATGTGCATAACAAAGTTCGCGCATTACAATACGACTAATGTTATAGAAATAAATCATGTCAAGTCAACGAGCCCATTGTGGTTACTATGTTTAATGATAAATTTGTCGTAGTAGCGAACTTTAACATTTTCCATCACCTATTTTACGTTTAAATTATCAACCGCTTCTATTTTCTACTTTTTTAACAATTACAGCTACTTATTAGTAGAGCCCTGATTATACCTAGTGCATTTTTGCACAATTTGCATAAACTTACTGATTTTGGTGTTTACGCACATTTTATCAACAAGTAAATTAATTTACGATTTATTACATACCAAATGTAACCAACCCACTTAAGTTTTATCGGATATTATGTGAATTGTGAAGATTGTTAATATATTTAAGGGGATGGGGGGTGGGGTGTCTATTGTCGTATATCAGCTTCTATTCTATTTCTTTCATTTCTGAGGACTAGACTAACGAAAAATCCAGTGAAAATTTGCTCGACTCGGGAATCGAACCCCCTCCTCGGAAGCATCAAGTAAGTGTCAAGCAAAATCAAGACAGTCACAATGACGTTGATAAATTGTAAATAAGCAGTACTGGTTTATGAAACACGCAACATGACACTTCCGTCTTACGCATTATGTATTATAATAGTTATGCATTGAATAACGTACACATAGATTTTAGCACGTGACAATAATAGCCTCATGCAGGCAGTGGACTAATAATATTATAGTTTCTAATAAAGTGTTACTAAAGAAGGAAAATAAGTTATAACAAACGTGTAGGTAATTTATGTATCATCTTTTATACAATTTATTTCAAGAGGCCACTTATAATAACGTTCGGTTCTTAGTTGCCTACATTCTATCTAGTGACTGACTGGTTTTAATAACAAGAATTATGTATTAAATGATTGATTTGCTGTACACATGTTCAATATAAGCAAGTGAATAGTGCTGTAAGAACTACCGCACCTACTACGCTATTTGCGCCAGGTACCTTGGCAACTACTGTACATGTTTTTCATCAAAGACTCCTTATGCCTGCATTTGTAATAAATATATAACAATTATCATCAGAATCGGACGAATTTTTTTATAAATCGAATACTTACCGGTAGAGTTACACGCGTAGAAATAACATAGATAGACACGTTAATGTTTTGAGAATAATTATGTTAATGTCTCGATAAGGACAAGTGCCTGTACTTACTGAAATTGTTACAAATTAAATGGTCCCCAGGTAAAATAATTAATCGCATCTAATAAAGTGGCTTATTAAATTAAAAGAGTGGATTTTAAACAGTAACTCTTGTCAGTTGTCAGTATCCGTAAATCTACAAAACTATGTAAAATGCGCAGCTTTCTTTGATGGTGTCTGATCGTCTACGTATCTAGGAATAGTTGCATTAGGATTGAAATGGGGTTTTTCGAGAGAAACTCGATTATTTCAGCATAGTGTGGGGCATACTGTCTAACTAGAACATTAGCTTCATACAACCGCTTACAATCAATAACATGACGCTGCTATCGAAGTTTATGTCGAGGGCCGTCGCTATTTGTCGAGTGAGGTCATTAGGTAATTTTCACTTAGTCAGTAGAAAATATTGATTGCTCCGCCTGTCATTGATTCAAACAACATTGAATATTTTTTGCCGTGTCATTGTAAGCAACATCGACGGTATAACTACAAAGATAGAATATCTTATCTTCTTATCTGATTGATATATTTTCGTAAAGTATGCATGAGTGAGTAATAAAAAAAGAAAACTGAAATCAATGAATATGTAGTTACTTTTTGACGTTTTGATTAAAAATGGTCGTACAGGAGCAAAAGTATCGACCCCGAGAGAAAGTTAGTAGCTTTAAAGAACGAGTTATCTCGAGCGATATAGAACATGGGTACCTGTTAGGCACATCATTTGCCTTGAATTAAAAAATATGTTTACACGAAGGCACGCAGCTAATGTTATTGTTATTTAAGTCACACTTAAATACGTTTTATTATTCGAGGGTCGTGATTTTGATATGGGGCACTATTTAATGTCTTATCTTTCTTAATCACGTCTTTAAATAAATCATTTTTGCGTGTCATCGTCACTTTGCTGATATAGGAGATACGACTACATAAATATAGGTTTCCTTCAATTACGATGTCTGTGTGTTTCATCATAAATAACATGTAACATTAGTGTCAGCTATTACACTGTTATGTAAAAAAAATAGTAGGAATTGTTTCAACTTCTAACTAAAAATGTTTAACATGTGATTAAAAAGTAACATAATAATATTACTAATTGACTAAATGGTGTTTCATATTACAAGTCATTAGCGTCAGTAGTTCCTGATCCTGATATAAGTATAGTCCTATTTAGCAGTTAGATATTTCTACATAGGTTGTATAAGTTTCATTCATAAAGCAATGCTATTAGCAGACGAGACAATACGATAATACTGCGTATTTTTGTTTCGGATGTGTGTGGTTAGATAACTACAATCTAGATCGTACGTATGCTTCGAGCTTACTCGCTACACAGGAGTTTCTACTTTATTTAGGGTAAAAGAGTTAAGAAGTGAATAAAATTCGACGAATTGGTTGTATTCAGCAGCATTATTGAGCAATAATAAAACAAGTTCAATCGTGTTTAACTATAACTTGCACAAACTGTAACCGTCATGTCATGATCATTACTCCAAGGTCACGAAACTTGTTTATTTTTGCTGCGTCACTGAAGAAGTAAGGGTACCTAGGTATATTTTTATTTTCGTCTGAATTCTACTATTGAGTATGTACCTATGAGTCATGTCGTAAGTATTGGTGTAGTATGAGACGACAGTTTTCAGTTAGTGGATTCCATGGTTACATCATTGTACAAATAGATACAAGTAGGTATTTATGTGTTATCATCTTATGTGAGGAAAATGGTATAGTATTGTCTAGGTTATGTTTTTATGCATTATAAACTTGACTGCGGAAGGTATCGCGTTTGATTCCGAGTTCGAAAAAATGTTATTTATAGGTACCTATTCTTTTTTCGATTATCTCATTAGTTTCGCCACGGCATCGAGATCTGCGCCATGTAATGGAATGGTTTAATACCTACAATAATTTCTGATTCTATCATAAAATATACACTAAACTGACCATTTTATAAATATCTGGCCCAATACCTTGGTAACTTATACTCAATGAAAATTGTAGTAGTAACACACTTATTTGTTAATAAGGATATAAATAATATTGAGAATATTAATGAGCTAGTTTTATACATATACAATGTGATAGGGGTGGGACTTCTAACCCGTTAAGGCTGAGTACTACATCTAATTTTATTGACAAAAAAAATAATATGGGGGGTTGAACCCCTAATTGAAAATATTGAAAAATAGTGATTTTTTTGGTAAAAATAATTCACAAATGATTTTTTTTCTCACCAAAACATTATCAAACATATGAAAAAAGTAATGAATTGGGTAGCCAAGGTTATTAGCTACCGTTTGTCGTTTTTTTCTTGTTTCTACGACGCATACAACCTTTGATATCAAAAAAAGTAAAAAAGATATTAAAATAGCCTTAACTTTTAGGGGGAGGGGATTCGATCCCTTCGAACCCCGACTGACTTTTTAAAATTAGATGTAGAACTCGGCCTTAACGGGTTAGAAGTCTCACCCCTATCACATTGTATATTTAGAACAATAGATTTTTTTTCCATCATAATAAAAGGTATTAATATTATGTCAATAATATTTTAATTGTGTCAATAAGTTAACAAGGTACATATTAGGTCGAATTTTTATAAAAAAATGTATTTTGAAAATATTAATGGATAGTCCATATTTCTAGAAATATGTAGAGGAAGTGACTACTGAATAAAATATATCTTTTGAACTAGTGTGTTCTAAGTATACACTTGTGATTAATTGTGATGAAAAAGCTTACTTTGAGGATCTGCTAGTTCTTTCTCCTGCAGTTTAGGCAGCAGATTGTGGGCAATGAGGCTGACTGTGGCACGCTGGTTCTCATCATCAAACTTCACAATTATGTACTCCACCTAAAATATTCAATATTTAATTAGGTTGCAAAGCTCACTCAGATACTGGTTACTTGACCAGTTTCGAGCCACATCAGGGACCCATAGTCTATAACACAAAAATTCAATTCTTTATCATTCTATAACTGTTGCTGCATAGGTTGATGCTTAAGGCTGTTGAGGAGGTAGACTGAGGCAGCAACATTGAACATTATTTTCCGAATTCAATACAATAAGATGAGTTTATTAAATAGTTAGTATGACTCATTCAAGGTTTTCATTTATTCCAATATTAGTTTGTTCTCCATCTCTTTATCTTACACAATGATTATGAGTATTATGCAACATAAATAATCATCTAGTACTACACTTTACTCAGATCATTCAATAAGTATTATAATTTAACATGACATCAAACTGTCTCATTTTATTAATACCTTATTATAAGATATTAATAGTTATATTTTATACAAATTAGCTAAATTATTGATTAATAAATAAAGTTATGTGGTTTATTACTGAATTCAATAAAATTGATTGCCCATATGTAAGTCACATCTAAGTCTAAACTGAACAATTTCAAGAGATCAATAATGAATGTAAACAAACCTCATCTCCCCATTTAAGCACGTCGCCTGTGCGCTCCTGCAGCTTCACGTACAGGTTAATAAATTGCTCGATTCCGTGTTGACGGACATGCTCTGCCAAAGCCTTAGTCTCTTCCCAAGACAAGGGACTTCCTTCACTTAGCAAACCCATTTTTGCTACTTGATTGTAATTAAAATTCACACGTGATCTTCCCAAATTCCTACTTATGTATATGCGACAATAAAACGCGGTCGCTTTAAAAATAATGTTCATGAAATATTAATCGAACATGAGTAACTATCACCAGCTCATAGCAACTGCAACGTAAAATTTTATTTTACGATGAGTCGACGAGAAAATAAAAAATACACCACAACAAAACTTTTACTCAAGCCGCAACATTTACAGAACTTTTGCTTTGCATAAAAAACGTAATACGTACAAATGAAAATAAACGAGAAACACTGAATTTAAAACAAATAACTTTTTCTAATTATTAGAACCATGAGATTGAGACCACCGTCTGCTTTATATGTTCATAGTAAACAGAGTCAAGAACTAGACAGAAATGAAGTTATATCAACGTACAAGGCTATTCTGTAATCACCATTAATTCAGGATTTTTTTATCAATGGAACATCTACTGAATGTCCAATACATCTTGGTAGGTGGCAGAATAGGAAACTAAATTTAAATGTACTGAATTTGACGTATTATTGACATTTGCTAATGTATGCAGCGCCACCACGAACTGCCAAGTTACACTGGACCATTTGCATGTTCATTGAACGACAATGTCTTCTGTCAAGCAGCGAATACGACGTTCCATTTTACGTTACACTTTCGATTATTGTACGCATTTTATACTAATATTGCCATTTTACATTGTTTTTTACAAATTGTAAATAAATGTAAGGCATTTTGTGAACAGGAAACGGATAAATAGAAGGAAAATCTTTTCCTTACCACTATGCTGAAAATAAAAAATAAAAATAATTTTGTGTGTGCTTCATTCCTTATAATTTCCATTATTCATTCATTCATTGAAGCTTAACTTCGAAGTTCATAATTCATTCAACATTCAGCGAGTTGTCATTTGGTGTTGGTGATTGTGACAGCATCTAATGGATGATAGTGTTGAGTTTAATAGTTATTTCGATGTAGAAACTGAATATATTGTCAATTACAACCCAAAAATGTGTGTTCATTCGTAATTAGAATTTATAAGTCTAACAAATAATATAGGCTTGATTATTACAGCAACTCAAGTAATAGTTTCAAAAAATCACCATGGTGCCTGTGGCAATAGAAGGATGCACCCAAGGTGCTGAAGGTGGAGGAGCCAGGGGTGGCTCTATATCCTTGGCTTTGCTTATAGATTTTATCGTACAGCGCACTTATGATGAACTCACAGTGTTGGCTGAATTGTAAGTAAAATACATACTGTTAGTAAAGATGTGTATTTTTTGTTTTTATTATTAATATTGTATTTATCACATCTATTCCAGGTTACCTCGGAAAACGGATATGGAGCGCAAAATTGAGATTTATAAATTCAGTGCACGAACTAGACAATTATTTGTTCGTCTGTTGGCCCTGGTGAAGTGGGCTAGTAGTGCCACAAAAGTGGACCGCTCAGCGCACATCATGGCATTTCTTGATAAACAAGCTTTACTATTTGTTGAAACAGCTGATGTTTTGGCCAGAGTGGCCCGGGAGACACTAGTACATGCAAGGTAATTTGAATGTTATGTGTACTTTGTAACTTAGCTATTTGCTTTAATATGTGTAACTATTGTCATATTTACATTCCATCAGTGATTAGAAGTTTAATAATTATCATATTCCTGGTTGTCGTAAATTGCTCACAAAGTAAATTCATCACATAAATAATATGTGTAAAAGGGTTACAATTCAAATTTTTGTAATAAATTTCCAAGATATTTCAATGTTTGCTATTTTAAATTCGTAACTTCACCTTCTTTCGCAAGGATAGTAGAAAAATTAACCATAATATGAAGAATAATGTTATTAATTAGCACAAAATTTATAACATTACCTGACATCTACATGAAACTAATAGAGAATTTGACTACACAGTTGCTGCAACTGGCTGGTGTAATGTGTAGTGGGTTCGATTCCCACACGGAACAATTCTTTGTGTGACCCACAATTTTTTGTTTCGGGTCTGGGTGTCATGTGCATGTGAAATTATATGTATGTAAATGCACCCACAACACAGGAGAAAATCCTAGAGTTAGGCAAAGAAAAAAAAAGTGAAATACTGGAATATTTTTTATTTTTTTATAATGATAATACTATATTATAACTAATATCTTTGATTCCTATTACATTTAGCAAAATTGTGTAAAAACAGGATGTGTGACCAATTTACAATAACCCACCTATCTCTGTGACGAGTTTACATTACATTATAATGCCTGTGACAAATGAACTTTGAATCTATGGAGTTTTTAAAAATGGGACAAATTTACTGTACACTGACCTATCTTCATATATGCAAATATGTATATGTATTACAAAACAAATTGTTATATTGTGTTTAAATTACCTGTACGTAGGTTACCAACCTTCCACATGGCTGCAGCAGTGGAGGTGCTGACACTGGGCACATACAGTAGGCTACCTGCAGTAATAAGGGAGCGGCTGGTCCCCCCTCCATCGCTCACACCGGGTGAACGTCGCACGACATTGCGTGCACTAGCTCATGTTGTGCGTCAACGCCTCACAACTGCTTCTTTGCCCAGTGACATAAGAAACTTAAAGGTTTTTTGACATACTTTATTTTAATTATAGCTAAGTATTTCCTTGATAACAAACCATTACCACTTATTTTTGTACATTCATTGTAGGTAGAGAATGGGCGAGCAACATTCACAGTTGGTCAAGAATTTAGTGTTTCCCTGACTGTTATGGGAGATGCTCCAAACTTGCCATGGCGGTTATTGGACATTGCTATATTGATACAAGATAGTGAAACTGGAGGTAAGCTTGTAAATGGTTAATTAAAAAAAAATTAAATAAACAAAGTAATTATACCTAATGCGCTGTAACAAGGTGCGGCTGACAGATGCCAGTATGACGTTGACGTCTCTCTTTAGGGATGGACATTAGAAAAAACTTTTTTTATCGCTATCGATACTCGCAGCATACATTTAATTCTCTTTAATTTTTTTATTAAATGTGTGTGTTATTTAGTTGTGCAGTGTAACTACGTGTATATACTTGTCAAAATAAATATTTTATGACCGAGCCCTGAGATGTTTAAGGGTTTCAGTTTACAGAACCGTGAAGAATATAAGTATATATTAGTTTATATATGTTACTAAAGCAACCACGATCTTTCAGATTAAGTACCACCACGCATTATCAAAGGCGCCGGAAATGTCTACTACATATTTGTGCTCAGATAAAGTCACTGTGGTTCGGGCAGAGAGAGACGCGTCTATAGTAGATTTACCCACATAATTAAAGGTTTTTTAAGAGTGATAATTGAACGACGTTTTTTATTCTAAAAAAACATCGACTGCCTATCCATTGTAGCAGTACATCCCATCACTAAACACGACTATGGCTTTACGTTATACGCATAACACTTTACTTTATTTTTCATTTCATTAGATTGTATTTAAAGACTAGAACATTCCGGTTGGTTTTAATTTAATTAACTACACTTCCGAATGATTTAACATAATACGAATGTGATACAGTTAAAATACTAAGGCATAATTTTTAAATCGCAGCAACTTTCAAGAGTGATACGAAACGTTACTGAATCTGTCAGCCGCACCTTGTTACGGCGCATAGGGTATAGTAAAACTATTTGGTTTATTTATTGATCTATAATCAATACAATAATAATTATTTTTTTAATTTTAGAGGGAAAACCTCTCGTACATAGTTCTCAATTGGCTTGGCTACGCGGGGTGGCCCAGGCGCGCCTAGCGGCAGCTGGACTGAGCGGCGCACTCACTGCCTTGCGGTACTTCTGCCGCTCGCTATCTCTAGAGTTATTGTACACACAAACATTGCGACTGTGTCGAGATCGTCTCTCTCGGCACCTACAAGTTGACAGATATACTCCTGGACAGAAACTGCAAGTTTCATACTGGAGGTAAGTTTATCAAAAATAATGGCTTATAACAAACTTTTTTTTTTGTAAATGAATATTAAATCGCCGTAATTGTTTTGTAATATAACCTGAACAAGGTAAACACTCGTTTTCAAGTATAAATGTTTGCGCAGAGAGCTAGGCTGCGAGCTGGGCTACCGCCTGATCATCGGGGCGGAGGGCGAGCAGCTGTGCGTGTGGCACGTGCCGGCGCTGGCGGGCGGCGAGCGCGTGGCCAGCGCGCTGACGCCGCACGCGCCGTCCATGGAGCGCCTGCTGGCGCACACGGTGCACGTGCGCTCGCGCCAGCGCCTCAACGACCTGCGCGTGCTGCTGCAGGAGCTGGGCGTGGAGTGCAGCGTGGGCGGCTGGCCGTGCGTGCTGGCGTGCTCGGTGGTGGCGCCGTGCCTGCGCGCCGAGCAGCTGCTGGTGTGCGTGGGCGCGCACGGCGGCCGGCTGCGCGCGCGCGTGCCCGCCTACCCCGCCACGCCGCGCATGCCCGACCTCGCCGCCGCGCTCGCCAACACCAACGTGCCGCTCATCAAGACGCTGCTCACTCAGCTTAGGTACACTAATAACTAAATGTTAAAATGTGTGTATGCACATAACTCCCAAACTATTGCACCAAATTCGACCATTCTTTTTTCGTTACTATAAGAAGAATAAAGCTTATCCTATATGCAAGAAACATCAGACAAATGCATTGAGGGTGTAATAAGACTCGCACGGTCCAGGTTCTGGCTGGTGGCGCGGCGCTGCGAGAAGACGCTGCAGCACCTGCCGGCCAGCGTGTGCGAGCACCTGCCGTTCCTGCACGGGCCGGAGCACCCGCTCACCAAGCTGTCGCCCGACCGACTCTACGTCACGCTGCATCGCCACACCGACCACATTTTGGTAAATATAATTATTTATCAACTGCTCTAAAATATATAAGTATACTAGCAAACCCGGCGAACACCGTTACGCTACCGATGATTTTCCCTGTTTTCCTGTTTTTCTCTTGAATTTTCTTTGCTATAAACCTCACGGAGCCCGAGACCTTTCTAACGAATACAAAACGTGGAAATCAGTTTGTGAGTTCTGGAGTTATAGCATGATGAAGGAAAACCCGACTTATTTTTATATTACCTATAGATTAGCTGCCTGTTTTTCATTAATTGTTGTTGTGTGCAGATAGTGGAGATGAAGGAGGTGGCGGCGGGCAGCTCGGCCACGACGAGCAACAGCGGGAACAGTGGCAGCGCGTGCTCCGTGGCACTGTCCTTCCACCTCGCCGGGGCCAAGCGGTGCACGCCCGACGAGTGCGAGGACGAGGTACCGACCGCATATATTTCAGTATTAATTAATTTACCATTACAATTGCAACAATACAAATTTTGTATATTAAATCATAAAATATCTATCGCAGGGCACATCGAGCAGCTCGTCTACTCCGGCGACAGCTCCGCGCGCCTACTTAAAGCTGAACTCTTTGGTAGAACTCGATACATTCACACTCACACATGGACCGTTCACACCACTTGATACACCCGGTAAGTGGAACGCTATATTTCATCCTACTTAATTTTGCTTTAAAATTGGTGTATGTTGATAATTTTGGATGTAGTATTTGAAATATATTTTTGTTTTATGCGTAGGTATGCAGCCGGGTAAGCGCAAGTTATCGGCGGCGTCCCAGCGCGCAGTGCGCGTGCGCCAGCCAGCTTACTTCATACCGGAGCTGGCGCATGTCGTGGCCGCTGCAGATGAACGTGTACCCTTTGTCAATCTCGCACAGGAGGTACCTCGTTACTGTTCAATTTGTTTTTATACTTAGGTTACTAGTCAACTCGTGTCTATAGTTCTCATACTTCCATTATTGCTTCGTGGTAAAGTCGGGCTAGGGAATAATATAACAAGAATGACCAATAGAGTAGAGTTGGGTAGAGTAGAGCAGAGTGTAACAGCGTGTACCCTCCAGCTGGCGAGCCGCGGCGTGACGCACGGCGGCGTGCAGCCGGAGTGGAGCGGGTCCGCGCTGGGCATGCGCGTGGTGTGGCTGCCGCGGCCGGAGGGCGCGTGCGCGCGCGCCGCCGCCGCCCTGCGCGCGCGCCTGCTGGCCGCCACCATCCGCCTCACCACCAAGAACCAGGCGCGGGTCTGGACCGCGGAGTTCGTCTTCCACGGCTCGCCTGTACGCACGCCGAACCCACGAGAGCAAGGTAACCCACATACATATATTTACTTAAGTCGATGGTTAAATAATAATTATATTTTTTGGTTATAGAAATTCTTACTAGTAGCACAGGCTTTAAAACGGAGTTGAGTGCATAGCAGTAAGTTCTAATTATTGTCATTGTCATTCCAAAGGCGAGCGACGCTGCGTGTATTTACAATACGAGCTGGGCACGGACGCCGGTCGGACGGCCGACGCTTTCCTCGCGGACTGGGCCGCCATAGTACACTTGCACACCCTGCTACACGACTTTATGCTCAGACCTGCACAAGGTAAGATTTCACATAACAGTTGTTTAAAAAAAAATGTTGGTTAAATAAAACTTCATTTACATATTTTGTTCATGTTCTGACTGCAATATGAATAGTACTCATATCTAGTATGTAAGTGAAATGTGACACAAGGAGGTAATTAAGTTCTACAAAAAGTCTTTTGCTTTAGATTCTCGAGCCAATCTTTACTATGTTTGATGTCAACTTTAACTAGGTGACACTCAAGATTTATTTCCTTTCCGTTTTGCGTTCTTCTGTTTTTACCAACGTCCTGTACTTACATAAGACCACAGTTATCATTGAAGGGGCCGGGCGTGTTGTAGTATCGGTATATGTGCGAGCGTAGTACAAGTAGTTGGGTATTGCAGAGCGCGAGACGCTGTGGTCGGGCGTGTGCATCCGGTCGTACACGTACCGGTCGCTGGTGGTGGGGTTCGGGCCGCTGGGCCGCGCCACGGCCGTGCTGCAGTGGCACGCCGCGACGCAGCGCTACACGCTGGCCACGCCCGCGCACCAGCCCGCCGCCAACGCGCACCATCTGCTGCACCACCACCTCGACCACTACATCAACTGGTAAACATCACCACCTACTTATCTAGTAAGGTCAACTACCATCTGGACTAACGTATCTATCACTCATGATCACCAGCCACAAGGATCTGATGTCGTTCGGAGTGGTGCTCCGCGAGACGTACGGCCCGCTGCTGGCCTTGTCCCGGCTGCCCACTCTGCCGCAGCTCGGCCTGCACCACGTGCGCAGTCTCATGCCCACACCTACCTTCACTCTACTTGCACATTCCTGGAGAAAGGTAAGCCTGCTACAATATTGAGACTATCAAAAAAAAAAATCTGTTGAAGACAATCCCTCAGCTAGCGCTGCGCCGCAGCCGGTCACTTTTGTCTCCCAATAGCGTTTATTGTGTTGAGTAAAAATATTATATGATATGTAATGTAATAATGTATTAATGTATGTATGATAAGTAAGCTATGCTTTTAATTTCTGAGCTGTTATCATCGTTTTCTATAATTCAGTTTACTGTTTAGCTTGCTGTTTATTTAGTTATCCAGATGTTGTATAGCATAATAAGTATTATTTCTCGTCTCAGATACGCATAGTGTACGCGGGTGCGTACTCGCTGGAGGTGGGCATTCGTGGTGGGGGTATCATCACCATACGCGACGGCTCCTACTCTAAGTTCGATCGCAACATTGTTGTTGATGAATTCGCCCCCGCTCTCGGACTGAAGGTAAAATTTTCGTAATATTATAAAGCAAGTTCGTATGTATCATAATATCATAATTAATAATATGTTCCGATGTTATACCTATACTTTACAAAGATACTTGTGTAATGCCTTTAATAATTTTTGTTTTCCCCTGTAGGCATTCTTATCACGTTATGTGGACGATAATATGAGTGCGAGACTGTTGGCTGAAGACGACAACCCGCCGTCACCAATGTCGCCGATGCCTCCAGGTAAAGATAATTTTTAATCGGAAAGATTTCATTTTGTCCGATGTCTGCCTGGTAAGATTGATCAACGGTAGAATTTAAGAACTGATCTCTATCCAAAATCTATTACATTGACATTGTATGGAGGATCGATCGGCCGTAAAATACAGTTTGAGAGCTATGTCCAAGCTAATGCAATATAATGTTCCGTGCAGGCGGGCTGAGGTTCCCGGCGCCGCTGACCCCGCCGCAGCCGCACACGCCGCACTCTGCGCCCGTGACGCCGCACCCCGCCTCGCCCGCTCAGCATCAGGTGAATGAAACTAACCTTTGAAATTATTTTATTTTCTCCTACTATTCAAACTGACTGCCTCATTGGTCGAGTGGTCGCAAAAGCGACTGCCTACGGGTCTTAGCTTCGATTTCCGGGTCGGATATAGTATTACTGGGCTTTTTTGAAACCTCAGTAGTAGGACGGAGTCTGGAATTAATATTCTTCTTATTTAAAAATATATTATTTCGACCTTTCAATACAATAAAATATTCAAAAATAATCACAATTTCATTCATAGATTTGCTGATCTACTTAATTTATCTGTAATGTATCTTTAATAGTGATGCTAATCTTTATTAGAAAATAGTGTATTGATAACGTACACGTAACGTGTTCCACTCCTGGCCAATCTTAGCAACGGTTTGCCTCACTCTTCATATGAGAAGAGTCTTCTTTTATGCATAGAACTTTAAACTTAGGTGTTTTTAGCAATATAATAACATTTATTATAATGTAGATGGGTGGTGGATCGTTCAACTTGACGTCCCCGCCGGGCGGTGCAGGTGGCGCGGGCGCAGGCGGTGCGGGGGGCGGAGTGTCGGCGTCTCCCGCGTCCCCCATGGCCCCCTCCCCGCACGCCGCGCCCGCCGCCTCCCCGCACCCGCCCCCCACGTCACCCTTCACGGCGTGGCCCGCCTCGCCCTCACTACCGCGGCCCTCGCCCGGACACCATCCCTCGCCGAGACATCACATTGATCACAAAGGTAACACTACTTATTACAATCATTTCAATTGTTATCTATAGCACAGAACACTATTTGTAGTTTGTTTGCAAACCTAATAACTATATTTATAATCGTCACAGTCTAAGAGGCCAACTCACACGATACGGTGGAGCATACAGCAAAAAGAAATAAGAATAAATGTTAATTAAAGCGCACTATGTATGCTAGTAGTATAACTATAATAGTATCGGCGATGACTGTCAGGTCCGCAAGCGAGCTCGAGTTCCCGCGCGGCGTCGTCGTCGAGCGGGCGCGGCTGGGCGGGCGCCACGGCCACGGCGCTGGCGGTGTGCAAGCTGGAGACGCTGTGCACGCCCAGCGAGCCCCCGCCCGGCGCGCCGCCCGGGCCCACGCTGGCGCCCGTGCAGCGCTTCCTCGCCTGCGTCTACATGAAGCGGACTCTGCAGCGCTTCGTTCAGCAAGAAGAATTTGTGAGTGTTTCACATCATTGTACTGCTGTCCTATATTTTCGTTTTATGATTAATCGACTATTAGATTCGATATAAAATCATTAGTGACCCTTATATTTTATTAGTAGTTACTAATAACCCTAAAATATAAGTATGACTGTGATGTATAGTATGTATTTATTGTCGCCAGCTGACGCTGGTGTCGGTGGAGGCGACGAGCCTGACGTTCCGCTGCGAGGGCGCGGGGCTGGCGGCGCGCGTGGCGCTGCACCCGCAGCACCTGCAGTCGCTGCACCTGCAGCTCACGCCGCTGCCTGACCACAACAAGGACACTTGGTCCGCGGACGACTTACAGGTATAGCGATGTGTTATTCTATTATTCTATCGTTATGTTTGACTTGAAAAATACTAGATACAGTAAAGTACTGAAATAACACTACGTAATAATAGTCGCGAAGTCAGCACAGTAGATTCTCTTTCCTTCTTCTTTTCGAGCGTCATCCTATCACAAACCTTTTTTGAAACAGTTACTCACTGAATTTATCTTTTTATTGAGTACATTTTTGGGTTTTCTCACTTTTCATCTTGACTCTTATCAGTTGTAATAATATGGGGGAAGGTAAAGAATGTTGTATAGTAATTAATGCGTGTGGTGTGCAGGTTATGGAGAAGTTCTTCGAGCAGCGCGTAGCGATAGCTCCGTACCGCGCCACGGCACTACAGGGCTGGACCCGCGCGTGGGGCGCCCCGGGCGCGGCGCTGGGGTCGCTGGTGGCGCTGATGCGGGCCGAGCTGGCGCCCGCCGCGTCCGCGCTGTGGCAGCTGCACTGGGCGCTGCGCATCCCGCCCGCCGCGCCGCCCATCGTGCCCGCCGGCCAGCCCGCCGTGCTGCTCGCCAAGCACAAGATACTTTTCTTTGTAAGCACTCTTCTATTGCGTCGCCCACATGTTAACATTTACGTCGAGATGATACTGACTCGTTGTTCCCCCAGATCTGCCTGACGCACGGCGACACGCAGCTAGTGCTGCCGCTGGTGTACGACATGCAGCTCAACGTCACGCAGCTGGCGGACAAACAGAACGCGCAGCCACATCTCATCGCCGTCAGTTTACATCTCAAACGGTAACACTTTGTTTTATTTATCTATTCATGCATGTGGGGCTAACCCCAAACCCCATGTCGAATAAAGTACTTATTATATTTTTGACCCATGTTCTCATTGATGTATATAATCCAAGATCATAACAGTGTCGAATAAAAACAACACTGCAAATTGTCGCCAAACACTCACACTTACAAATAAGCATACCGTCAACTCTGACGTTTGTCAGTCCATGTACCGATATAACTTGTTATGAGCGTCCTAGAACGTCATAGTAAAAAATATAAAAAATGTAATTCATAATATTGATTCATTACTTTGTTACTCATACAGTTTTATAAACAATATCATTAACAGACATCAAATAAATTTTGAGGGTCATTAATATTTAAAGGAGCCCACAATTCCAATGTTGGTCTCATTTTATGCGGACGTTTTTGGGACGTTAAATGTGCATCTTGGGTTTTATACAGCAATGCATAATGCATGTAACTGTAATACTAACACTTTAACTGGCATTGTATATAGTTGAAACAGTAGAAGTGAGCCGTGGTCCTGATATGGGTGTGTGCGTAGGTTCAACGAGTTCAACCAGTCGCACGCGGAGTGCACGCTGTGGCCGGCGGTGCGCGACCTGCTGACGAACTTCACGCTGCCGCAGGACGCGGCGCAGGCCGCGGCGCCGCCGCCCTAGCGCCTCGCCTACCTCGAGCCGCTGTAGATGCTGCTCTGCTCTCACTACCCGAGCTTAGTTTCCGTTATGTTTGTACAAAGCGTCTAGTTGTTCAAAGCGGTAACACTCCTTACAGTCGCTGATGATGTAACATAAGTTTTTATTTATCAGTGACGAAGAGGAACTAAGTTCTCCAAAACCATGTTTTATAAGAAATTTAATGTAAATTATTAGGTGTATAATAAATAAATAATCTCATACATTATATTTTGTTATTTATATTTTCATTTTAATCATCTCTCATCAAAAGAGTCAATTTGGTTCTTATCCTTCCTTACCTTTTTCACTCTGTATACTCTATTTATGGTACAAAGTGTCACTGACTGTCATAACAATACCGGTTTGACAAATTCAAGATCAACTATGCAAAACATTAAATTTTAGTTTTGGTAACTTGCTCAATATTTTTGAGAAGGAATTTAAATTCACAGTAAACATGGCTTCTCCGGGCAGGCCCCACCATGAACGCTCAATGGAAACTATACTTACATTTGATAATCGTGATTTGGTATGATTTTTTATATATTATTCAACAAATTCGTTTGTGTTGTGTTTATGCATATTATTTTTATCATTTCCCAATTAAGTGCCACGATCGCCTAAATGATAATAATGTCGGTTACATAGCAGAGCCAGTGGTCGGTAGTATGGTCGACCACTCAAATCACGGACGTGGACAATGTGACGAACCGTAGCACTCAGAATCGGCTGCTAGGCCGTCGTCGACTGCGCCTCGGTTCGCTAGCACTCAGCGCTATGATGACCATGCACTGTCGAATACCAGCGTCATCTCTCACAGATGGGTTGTGTAAGTTGCCCAGCTCTTTTACTTATAAAGAAATTTGAAAATGAGTATTGTATAATAATATTGTTTTGATTTAACCATAAGAACTATTATATCAAAAATATTAAGTCTGGCTTGTTAATGACCTATGGTCAATTTTGGCACTATGGCTGACTCGTGCGGTTTTAACTTCTGCTCACCGTCTCTTCTTCTAACGGTGCTGTGTCTTCTATGGAGACCACTATCTGTAAGCGTAGCCGAAGATTAACACAAGAGAGGCATATTTCGTAGATTGATAACACTAAAAAAGTTTGTCTCTTTGTGTTGTCCTATGTCTCCAAGGTCCATGACTTTTATGGTACTGTGCGGTCTCTAAAAACCGTTGATACACTAGTGGACCAATTGAGCCAAAAACATTCAAGCCACTACAAGTTGAAAACTAGGTACCTATCTATCCTGTTTGCCTAGACGAAAAATACCTCTCTTATTAATATAGGTAATATCATATGTTTTAGTTCTCTCCATTGTATTTTTCACTGGAGCTGTACTGGGTCTCGCGAACCCATTGCGACATTTTGAAGTGTACCTTGGGCAGTGGAGTATCAGCGGACCCGGTCGTGCTTTTCGTATTATTCCTATGTTGGATGGTAAGCAAACTTAGATAAACTTACTATAAATTATAAATATTACTCACTTTTTGTAAGAACCAAAATAATGAAGTACCTAACTCCTGTTCTGGATGAGGCGAACTTTTTGGTTAAAACCGTCCCATTCCACCTCGGAGCCGAGGCCGAGTTATTTATATGCCGACCATGCAACTAATATCAATACGCTTTTTATTTAATTAAGGAATTGGCATTATAATTAGGTGACCTTCATTTTATTTTAATGTTAGATGACACTGATGAGAATTTTCGTGTCTTGAATGCTTGTCAAGAGTCAATCAAGAGTTATTAATCCATCTTGTCCATTCAGGTATTGGTATAGCCATGTGTATAAATGCGATAGTGCGCGCTATCAGTTGCTGTACCATGGCAGCCATAGCTGCAGTATATGTGATGCATTCTGTAGCGGATTCAAAATTACCCTTCACATACTGTCGGTAAGCACAAATTCACTAATAATTTTCTCTTTCCTGGCCAATATGAGATACATTATGTATATTAGTACTACCTATATAAAAAATGTGTAAAATGACGTTACATCATACACGTTGCATCACTAATAGGTATCTACCTATATACAGGGTGTTTGGTGCATCGTGAGCCAAACTGAAATGGTCTACTGAAGGAATCATCTTCTAGCCTTGATTACCCCGTAACACCCCTAATGCCCTGTCGATTTGTAGTTATCGACTTTTTTATTGTGTTACAACATAACTCGAATACAATACTAACTTCCTAATCATTTACTCAATAACGTTCGTTTCAGCGATTTCAATTTCAATACATATGATCCACAGATCAAGAATTTAAAAATTTATGCATATCGTACGGTGAGTATAGGCATATATTTTAAAAGTCCTCGAAACAATACCATATCGCATACGTTGCGATACTTTCTACTTTTCTTGGCTATAACAATTTCTAAGGTCCTTTCATATCTCTATAAAATTATATGTATATTTGTAAGCCCACGTTAGGTAATATAAGGTAACCTAACCCAGGTTTAGCAACAAGAACACGGACCAAGAGTCCGTGGAAAACTAACAAGAATACCTATAGAGCTTACCTATAGGTATTCTTGTTAGTTTTCAACAGGGACCACCAGATAACACCAGGGACTATAACACCCACAGGTAGGTACACGTTTTGCTTTGCGGTCAATAATCTCTTTGAGACTCATCTCAACAAATCGACCTCGAAAACAAAATTGGGATTGAGGATACTTTTGATTTAACATTATTATTGTTTTAGTCAAAATCCAAAATAACACCAGGAGATACTTTTAACGAGACAAACAGTGACGGACCTAAATCCTTGCGAAATGCCACTTATTTCAGGTACGCCATATTAAGTATACCCTACATCTATACTATACTATGTATATATTATAAAGAGGAAAAATTTGATTTTTTGTTATCAAATAAATAAATCATTATTTAAGACTACCTTAATATCACCCTTTAAATAATCCGATTCGGATATTCCTTTCTATAGAAAAATCTCCGGTCGGCTTGTTACGCGTTGAAGAGGTACGGGAGGGGAAAAGTAGCCAAACATAAACAATTTAAATACAAAAATAAAGTATAAGAAAATGTATCTAAGTTTTTAGTTTTCAATGCACTGAATGTAATTTTTTTAGAAACTCACTGTACCACATTGTGTATGAAAATACGTATAGTATAACATGTATGATTTGAAGCTGGGATGGGCTACTATTATAACTTTGAATTTCAGATGTAACATTGGTATTTTATTTATTTTAAGGCAATTCCTTCTTTATTAACTAAAAAACTTATCTTCGTAGGTCTAAATACGAATTTGAAACTAAAATTGGAGTATGCAATGAAACATACATCGGGAGGTATCCTGGTGTTTACAACACTCCTGCCTATAATTTTTTTTAGTAAGTTTCGTTACATATAATTATGTAAATCCTTATCGGTACAATAGATGCGAAATAATACGTGCGAACGTAAAATTGTATATTTATGACAAACACTCTAATATAAGTATAAAGGTACTTGTTATTATATTACTAAAGTCAGCCAGCGGCTTTCCCTTGGGCTAAAAGTAGCCTTTTTGTTATTCCTCATCGTGATCTACGCCTGTTCAAAATTTCATAGAAATCCCTTCAGCCGTTTAACGTGATTAAATATATGTAACACTCAAACACAAAATCACAAACTTTGATTATAATAGCTATATTATATTTCAGCGTCGAAGTGGTACAATATCGTACAGTGAACAGATTAGGGAGGTTCAATGTGCATCTCGCAGTAATTATTATTTTCGCTTGGCTTACTCTATGGCTAATAATGATAATGGAAAAATTTAACTATAGTAGAGTAAGTACTCATTCCAAGTAATAGTTATAATTCCTTAACGCATTCGGTTTATTAACTCTAGTTAATTATTTATTATTCCTTGGTAGAAATACCTAGCTAATACTTTAAATACACGGACATAAATAACTAACATTAGAATGATATGATTGTTTAACATAATACCTCGGTTTTGTCTGTATTTTCTTAGTTTTAGCTTATTTGGAACAATATTAAGCCTTGGTTTTTAATCGTACCAACTGTGTGGACTATAATCTTTGTGGTATATGCAGCTGCTAACCTGTCATGGACGAAAGCTTTTCGAAGATCGGTTAAACTCGGTAGCAATGAAATAATAGCAGTACGTACTTATTTACCTACTCTGATTTGAAACATCGAGAATTCTATGGTTTTTTTTTAGTATTTATTATACGTAAATCCTTAGATTATACAAATGGCCCTAAAGTCGACTTTCGAATGCCAAATGATTGGCAAGGTTCCAAAGTTTACCAGGATGTATAAAAAATTAAATCACACACTTTTTAAATTACAGTGACTAATATGTTTTATCTACGAAAAAGTACACCCACCTTAAGTACATCCTTATTTTTGTATCTGTATTTTTGCAGCTCACCTTATTTTGAATAGCGCTTTAGTAATATGAAACTGTACCCGCTGTTTTTCCAGGATAACACATAAGTCATGTCAGGTTTTACGTAGTGTTTGTATGAACGACAAAGTTATATTTGCAGTTTTTGAAAATGTATTTCTTAAAAACCAATAATGCTATCTCCCCGCCTACCAAACCCAGGGGTAAGAGTAGGCCCTCCGCCGCCCCCGTCGTTCCCGCCGCCGCCACCGTGGCAGTCGCCACTGCCACCGCCGCCACGGCCACCGCCGGCTGTAATGCCGCCAGGGGGGAGGTTGTAATGGATTGCCATTAATGCATCCATTCCGCCTCCTCCAGGCGAACATTAACCACTGCGCCGCTGCTCAGGATCTCCTGCTCCAGAGCATGGCGCAGTGGTCGATCAATGTCGCCGTAGTCTCCGAGCCGTATTTCGTCCCGCCCAGGGATCACCGGGTGGCGGACTTAGACGGCTCGGTGACCATCATCTCGTCGGCCGCCGCCGGTACCCCGACTCTCGAGAGCGCTCAGAGAGGCCGGGGTTGTGTCGCAGCACGGTTCGGAGAGATCGCTGTGGTGGGCGTGTACTTCTCTCCGAACCGAACTCGCTGAGTTCCACAACTCCCTTAGGGAGTTGGTCGCCGTCGTCGTCGGGTTCCGTTCCCTCCCCGTGCTTGTCCTCGGGGACTTCAATGCCAAAAACTTGGCTTGGGGTTCCCGGTTCACGGACGTTCGGGGTAGGATGGTGGAAGACTGGGCTCTGGAGACAGGCCTAGTCGTCCTGAACCGGGGTTCTGTCCCCACGTGTGTGCGGATGCAGGGTGAGTCGGTGGTGGACATCTCGTTTGCCAGCCCAGCTCTGTCACCGCGTGTCGTTGACTGGCGCGTTATGGAGGAGGTGGAGACGTTTTCTGACCACCGGTACATCCGGTTCAACGTCTCCGCCGAGTCCGCGGACCCGCCAGTCAGACAGGCCCCATGTGGCCCGCGTTGGGCGCTAAGACAGCTGGACCGGGAGCTTTTCCTGGAAGCCGCAATCGTGCAGGCCTGGGTGATACCACCGGACAGGCCTGCCGACATCGATGAGGAGGCAAGATGGCTCCAGGACGCCATGTCCAGAATATGTGACGTGGCGATGCCCCGGGTCCGGCCAGGTCAGCGCAAGCGCCAGGTGTACTGGTGGTCGCAAGAGCTGGCTGCTCTGCGCAGTGCGTGTGTTACTGCGCGACGCCGGTATACCAGGCACCGCAGGCTCCGTATCCGCGCTCCAGACGCGGAGATTAGAGAGGCGGAGTTGTACGAGGGGTACAAGGTGGCGAAGGCCGCCCTCCTTCAAGGCGGAGATTTGGCGGGCTAAGGAGGAAGCCCGCCGGCAGATGCTGGAGACTCTGAACAGAGATCCATGGGGGCGCCCCTATCGGATGGTGCGTGATAAGCTCCGCACATGGGCTCCCCCGCTGACTCAGAGTCTCCGGCCAGAAGTCGTAGAGGAAGTAGTCGGCGCCTTGTTCCCCCGACTACGGAGGGGTTTCACCCCTCCATCCATGACTCCGCCCCTGCGGTGCCCAATGCGGGCCACAGTGACGACGACGACGACATCGTTCCGGAGGTGACCGAGGCAGAAATGAGAGCGGCGGTGCGCCGGATGGGCGCCAAGAACACCGCCCCAGGACCCGATGGCCTGCATGGCAAGGCGTGGGTCCTGGCTTCGGAGGCTCTCGGGTCTCGATTAATAGGTCTCTACAGCGCATGCTTGGAGAGGGGCCAGTTCCCATTTCAGTGGAAGACGGGAAAACTGGTCCTCGTGAAGAAGCCGGGGCGCCCTGCGGACTCTCCGTCCGCGTACCGGCCCATTGTGCTGCTCGACGAGGTGGGAAAAGTCTTCGAAAGGATAATTTCGAACCGCCTCGTCGCGCACTTGTCCGGATCTGGGCCGGACCTCGCGGATGGTCAGTTCGGCTTCCGCAGAGGGCGCTCCACGGTGGACGCCATCATGCGCGTAAGGGACCTCACGACGGGGACTGCAGTGTCCAGGGGTAAGGTCGTAGTGGCGGTGTCTCTCGACATCGCCAACGCCTTCAACTCCCTACCCTGGAGCTGCATACTGGAGGCACTCCGGTATCACCGGGTTCCTACCTACCTCCGTCGTATAATCGAGGCCTACCTGACAGACAGGTATGTCATATACCCCGGTCACCAGGGCGAATGGAAACGGCGAGAGATGTCGCGCGGTGTTCCACAGGGTTCGGTTTTGGGACCGCTCCTGTGGGATATCGGTTACGACTGGGTGCTGCGCACCGACCTCCCGAACGGCGTTGGCGTAATTTGTTACGCCGACGATACGCTAGTGTTAGCGCACGGGAGGTCGCACCAGGCGGCGGCCAACTTAATGGCGAGAGCGGTTGCGACAGTTGTTGATAGGATCCGGCAATTGGGACTCGAGGTGGCGCTCCACAAGTCCGAGGCCATGTGCTTTCATGGCCGCGGGAACGCGCCACCTCCGGGTGGGTCCCAAATAACGGCGGGAGGGGTTACCATCGGCGTCGAGACGACGATGAAGTACCTAGGACTCGTCCTCGACAGTCGATGGAACTTCGTGGAGCACTTCCGACGTTTGGCTCCTAAGTTGGAACGGACGGGGGCTGCGCTTAAGCGGCTCCTGCCCAACCTCGGGGGCCAAATGCCTCCTGCCGAAGGTTGTACGCGGGGATCGTGCGGTCCATGGCCCTCTACGGCGCCCCTGTGTGGGCGCCGAACCTGATGCGGCGGCCAGCTCGGGCGCTGCTCACGTCTCAGAGGGTCATGGCTATCCGGGTGATCCGTGGATATCGCACGATCTCCGGGGAGGCGGCGAACCTCCTTGCCGGATTACCGCCGTGGGATTTGGAGGCGAAGGTACTCGCGCGCGTGTTCAGTTTGCGCGCCGACGCGTGTCGCCGGGGCGAAACTCCACTGCCGCGCCAGATCAGTGCGTGGCGGGACGAGCTCCGGCGCGATCTCATGGCGGAATGGCAGCAACGACTGTCGCAACCGAGGGCTGGGCTCGCTGTCATTGCAGCGGTAAGTCCCCTCTTTGAGGAGTGGCTAGAGAGGCGCCACGGCGTCCTCACCTACCGCCTGACGCAGGTGCTTACCGGACATGGGAGTTTCGGTAGGTTCCTGTTCCTTATTGGGCGGGAGGAAACGCCCGGGTGTCATCACTGCGAGGACCGCCCGGAGGACACGGTAGAACATACAGTGGCGGTGTGCCCTGCGTGGGCTGAGCACCGCCAAGTCCTCAGGGATGTGGTCGGCGACGGCGACCTCTCGCGCCCGGCACTGGTTCAAGCCATGGTGCGGAGCGAGAGGGACTGGGATGCCGTCTCCTCCTTCTGCGAAGCAGTCATGCTAGCTAAGGAGGAGGCGGGGCGCGTGAGGGAACAAACCTCCTCACGCCCCAGCCGTCGCGAGAGACACTCCGGGCGTCGGGGATCGCGCGACGATCTCCGGCCACCGTAAGTGCGGGTCTGCGGACGACGAGCAAGGGTAGCTCGCCGCCCGACCAGAACCAGACCCGTGCGTGCGGCGCGTCGCGTTCTGCGCGCGCCTCTAAGAGCCATCAGACCACCACAGATGGGGCCCAGTAGGGCTGATGCCTAATCCGGAGCTGCGGACAACCTAGCGGGTTTACCGGGGCTCCGGCTCGACGGGCAGGAGTAGGAACGGGGTGGTTTTTAGTCAGTAAGAGTCTGACACTCCCTCTCGCCTCGCCCAAGGCGGGAGAAGTCATTGGATGATTTTCCACCCTAAAAAAAAAAAAAAAAAAAAATCTCGCTCAAACCAATTTTCGCTGAAAGTTTATATTTTTTTAGTTTTCTCTCTCTTATTTTAAAAGTTAGAGGGGGGGGGGGACATGTATGGAGTGCCCCCTTTAATTTCTTAAGTTTTATTCAAAATTCGATTAGCGGTTACCGAAATATATCAACCTACAAAGTTTCAACTATATAGGCCTAACAGTTTCGGAAATAAATGGCTGTGACATATGGACGGACAGACAGACAGACAGACATGACGAATCTATAAGGGTTCCGATTTTTGCCATTTGGCTACGAAACCCTAAAAAGTGTGTAATTGATTTTTTTTATGTTTCTTATAACTGTTGGATCCTTGCGGATCACCTGGAGCCATTTGGACGTCGACTTCAGGGGCACCTGTATACAGGGTGTCCCTGAAGTCGACGTCCAACAGGCACCAGATGATCGGCAAGGTTCCAAATGTTATCAGAAAAATATAAAAAAAATTCTAAGTCCTACAGTTTTTAAATTACAGTGACTTATGTGTTATCTACGAAAAAGTACACCCTGTGCCAGTCTTTTGACTCTTGTTGCTACAAATCTTTATTTTTTCGTCTGCAGTCTTCCTTACATTATCCTGAATAGTGCTCCAGTAATATGGAATCATAAATTCTTAGCCAACTGCTTTAGATTGGAAAACATTTTTGGTTTTAGAGGAACCAAATACTCTGAATAAAAATTTCGCCTTACTTTAAGTGACTGTACTGAATAAATTATGTATGGCGCTAGTAGTGGCAAATTTCACCAAAGTTGGCGCATTTAATAAGGATTATAAAATGGTATAGCACTTTACAAATTATTTCTTAAATTTGACACAAAAAAAGATTTTTCGACGAAACTCCGTTTCGATGAATTTAGTTAAACTTACTAATATTTCTTCTAGTGTACTCAAATCATACGTTACAACCTCGTATGCATTAGACAACACTTTGCACGCGATTTGTTATCATCATGTTGTAAATCAGCGAGGATCTCTTGTCAAACAACATTGTCTGTCTACTCATGATTTCGCTTGCAGCTTTCGTCGGCAATATTACTAGACTTAGGTACTAGAGGAACTGATGTTGTGTATCATGTTTCACTAAATAATATTGAATGATTGCAATATGATGTTCATAGTGCATCAAACACATTATCAAATGTGTAGTAAAATCAAAAGGAACTGACGCGGCAGATTCATGTACGCAGCATATCGACGCGGTAGTGGTATGGTGTACATGAGCCCTTACGCACAATTACTTGTTATAACCCCATCAAAAAAAAAAAAAAAGAAATGGGTGAATCCTCCGATTAAGTTACGTGTTCATGTCTTGTGATCAAATGCGGGATGAAGCATCAAATATTCTTTAGTTTGTCGAGAAAGAGTTATTTGCACCGTTACAAGGATTGCAGGTAAAGCAAAAAATAATTTAAAAAATAAATAATCACACGGCGCAAAAAAGCCAGTGCTCAGCTAAAATGCCGAAGCCCGGGTACGATGGCTCGAGATGCACAACACCAGTTCGTCTAGTGATAATATTGCCGACGAATGCTGCAAGCGAAATCACGGGTAAACAGACAATGTTGTTTGACAAGAGATCCTCGCTGATTTTCAACATGATGATAACAAATCGCGTGCAAAGTGCTGCCTAGTGCATACGAGGTTATAACGTATGATTTGAGTACACTAGATGAATTTTTAGTAAGTTCAAATAAATTCATCAAAACGGAGTTTCGTTGAAAAATCTTTTTTTGTGTCGAATTTAAGAAATAATGTGCAAAGTGCTATACCATTTTATAATCCTTATTAAATGCGCCAACTTTGGTGAAATTTGCCACTACTAGCGTCATACATAATTTATTCAGTACAGCCACTTAAAGTAAGGTGAAAAATTTTTTCAGAGTATTTGGTTTCTCTAAAACTAACAATGTTTTCCAATCTAAAGCAGTTGGCTAAGAATTTATGATTCCATATTACTGGAGCACTATTCAGGATAATGTAAGGAAGACTGCAGACGAAAAAATAAAGATTTGTAGCAACAAGGGTCAAAAGACTGGCACAGGGTGTACTTTTTCGTAGATAACACATAAGTCACTGTAATTTAAAAACTGTAGGACTTAGAATTTTTTTTATATTTTTCTGATAACAGTTGGAACCTTGCTGATCATCTAGTGCCCGTTGGACGTCGATTTCAGGGACACCCTGTATATCACTGTTATTTGAGGCGATAATAATTCAATGATTTCTCCTGCCCTGGGACTGGCGAGAGGGAAGTGCCAGACTCTCACTGACTAAAAACCACCGTGGTCCTACTCCTGCTTTGTGCCGGACCCCCAGTAACTCCTTACGATGTCCGCAGCTTCGGATGCCCTGTATGTATACCTCAGTCTAGGCTTAAATCATATTTCGTTAATATTGCAGGCTTTAGCAGATGCTTTGGAAGTTTCACTATATACTCATTCACTTGGTGTTGGGACTGAACTGATACATGGAAAAGCATTAAATCACTTTGGTACGTTTTCACTGGGTAAAGTACATAATTATATGCAAAAGGGTTATAGAATTCCAGTTCTTTTTAATTTGTCATTGAGACCTTTCTCATGGTAAAAAAAACTAAACTGTAATGTTTAAATCACTATCACACACTCGGCCAGAATCATTTTCTACGAGAACTTTAGTGATGTGTTGAACGAATTGTATTGTTTGGTAATTACAAGTAGGCTGATGAATCTTTTGTTGCAGCTAATGGGCACATAGACCCAGATTTAAATAATGAAAACGTGTGGCATTCCGTAATAGTACTAATGCTGATGGGTCTCCACTCAGGCGGGGCTGCAATGTGCGCATTTATTGACTACATGCAACTGAATTCTACCACTACCTATACCATGAGAGAAGGTATGCTTACATAGGCACACAAATATTTACTCCAATTCTAAAAACTTAAATAAAAGCTATTTGTTCTATTTTGTTGTTTGACAGGTACTACATGGATTATACCTATGTATTCTAAATGTACATCGCTGGGTAATTATTCACATCTTGTGTAAGTTATACATTAACATCTGATTATTGTTTTAGTTTATACCTTACATGTACGTAATTAATTATGTATTTGTGTTGATTTTAGGACGACTCTAGTATTTGGTGGCTTGACGTTTTCTTACTTAACAGTGACGTTTATGTTATTGAAAACAGCGCTGCATACTATATTTGAATACAGAGTAAAATTAGTGTAAGTATAGCTGACCCATTATCGCTGCAAACCAATTTTATTGACAGAAACTTCCAATTTTCAAATGAGAATATTTTTTTACATCTTCTCAGATTTAAGGAACAACTTGTAGTAGCTGCCCTAATACTGTCTTGTATGTTACTTAGCATGATTTTTGCGACAAATGTGAGTATCTATTTACAACAATTTGTAGGAGAACCATAGTTTCACTTGATAATGAAAAATATTTTCTATGTACAGGGCGGCATAGCGTTTTTGGACAGTGTCGATGCAATTATGACAGGTATAGGGACGCCGTTTGTGGTACTACTAGAACTGATCGGCCTGTTGTACGTATACCGCAGCCACGACTTCCAATCTGATATGAATGTGGCCACAGAAGATAACACGTGCTCGTCGCGTTTAGGAATACAATGGCAAATTGTCCCTATTGTAACACTGGTATGAATGTAAATTTTCTTTTACAAAACAATGAACATATCTATTGTATGTAGTATGTATTGTTCAAAGGAAATTATTGTTTACAGATCACTATCGGTATAAAACTGTCAAGAATATCACGAGCAGAAATGCCAACTCAATATATGTGCTTAGCTGCCGTTCCAATGGTGTTCTTAATATTAGCGATACCGCTACGCGCGGCTCACAACGCTTACGCGTTTCTGCATCACCCACCACAAGCCAGCTGATCAGTTGTATATACGTATTGTACATTATGACATGTATTAAAAAGTTACGAAATAAAATAATATGAATGTAAAACATATGTTTTGTGAAAATGTTTTCAAGAAACAACAAACACAATTGATTGAAAATAAATGTTTATTTTATCAATCATTTAAAATATTATAAATATTGTTCTTTTGTACAATGTAGCAACATGTGTACACATGATTGATGATAGTAGCCTAAGTGAGACTCTCATAAAACTTATAGACGCGAATTAATATATTTAAAGATACATTCGAGGGCGCCTAGTTTACATAAGCTGCTCATGTTCCGTACACTATTTACAACACCTATCTACCCATCCTGAACGATTCAAACGTTTGAGTAATTCATTGTCCATTACCAAATAACAATTCACTTTAAGGAAACTTTGAATCAGCATCAGATTGATATCATGGGTATCCTACTATGATCTATTTCACAATATATTTAAAATATCACATATGTACAAATTATTTTCAAAACTAAATCTCAATAATATCAGTAATGTTTTCTGTGACTTGTTGACAGATGAATAAATTCGTAAGTTAGCTAAACTTAGGCCATCGATTGCATCGTATATAATTAATATTTTATGGCTATATTTTTAATATTTAACCTCAAAAAATATCACTTATCAACAAATCAATAGGATATTTTGTAGATAAAATAAAATGGATACAATTATTTGAACTAGATTTACTATTACTATTATTTGTGCAATAAATGTGTGTGTAGTAATATTGAAAAACTTAATAGAAATATAAATCACTTGTTTGACCTTGGGTATATATTGATTTGTTGATGTGAACGCTTTTTGGCAAGTTGGCTAAGCCACGAATAGGCCATAGTTTATAACGAAAATAGTTAATTTAATTATACACCTTCATAAAATTACAAGATTCATAAGTAGTGGAGTTTCACTGGTAGCTACCGAACACACTGTCCGATCTCAGTTTCACAATGAAAACTTGTACAGTTATGAATTTATGACAACATCTAAGCACACTTTGATTAACGACTGACACTCGTATTCGATCTCGATAGGCGCACGACTGCAACTCATTTAATACTTTCGAATAATTTAGTAAAGTTGCACAATCAATTCCGGTACAGCCCGATCAGGGCGGCGGCTGAGGTCAGGCGCGGCGCGGCGCGCGGCGTCAGAACCGGCGCAGTGCGGCGCCCGGCGCGGCCTTGCGCGTCGGCTGCACCGACAGCGGCGCCACCAGCACCTCGCCGCCGCCGCCCGCGCCGCCGCCGCTCGTGCCCATCTCCTGCACACACAACACGGTCACTGCTCCACTCCACACATCGCATCACATGTCACTTTTACAATTACATAATACTCACGTTGATGTTATTACAGCTGGCGAGTCTCATCTGTGCGAGCTGCGAAGCGGGTGTGAGATTGGAGGTGGACCCGAACGGCGAGATCATCGACGACATCGCACGCTTCAGTTTCGAGGGCGTTTTGTTGAACGAAAACGCACGACCCACCTGTACACCAAACATAATATTATTTTATAATCTAATCTGCTTTCTTCAATCTTTCAAAATGCTATAACGTTACTTAAATTCAAGTCAGAAATGTGTATATATATATAAAAATATACATATATTAATAAAATGTAAGTTATTGCAAAAAATACATATTAAAATAAATTGATAAAAATCATCTAAAAAGTTATAACTTATCACACAAAACCATGCCCATATTCAGTACGAACACAACTTATTGTAGAACCAATAAAATAATGATTTATGAATGGATGATAATGTTAAAACACCACTGGTATGGCACGCTCACGAAATAGTTAATCACAAAGGAATTGAAGCGAAGCATTAACTTGCGACAGTCACTCCGTCGAACCTCACTCTTTCCTCGATGGAGAGGTATTTACTAGGCAAGACACATATCTGCGGGAAGTTACGACACATCTGATTAAGTAAGCACATGTGACGATGGTAGTATCACCGAGTTAAGCAACGACCCATTGTTTATGTACGCGCACACTGATTCCTGTGCTTCAGCCGGCACAACCAACACCTACCTACGCGACAGCCAAGCTCACTGAAGTCGAGTGCAGCGTTCCAAACAGTTAAACACCCATATTATAAGTGTCACGTAAGTGGTGGTACAGTTATGAAATGTTTCATTTTCAAATTGATGATCAATGAACAATGATCCTTAACCCAAGTAAATGTCGAATAATGAGTAGGTTAAATGATTTGTGTTCAAATAGAAGTGTATCGAGTAAAAACGATAAAAAACTATTGCATTTTTTTATCGTGAACGACTGCGCAACATGAACCGGTATAAGAGTATTCAATCAGTTTTGGTTGAAAATATAGTTAGCCAGCTGTGAAAATAAATTAACTACCAAGTACCAACACACATCTAAATGCACAGACGAATGCTGAAGGACGCAAACGTTAAAGTATTATACACAGGAAGCAGTGTGCGGATGATCATTAGTCGGGGACGGAGCGAGAGGAGTGTGGCAGAGCCGCGTCAGACCTGTGCGAGTAAGTGAGCGCGCAATACCCATGTGTCTAGCAGGCCGGAGCCTGGCTCGGGCCGCAGCAGCCCCGTCAGCCCCGCCAGCGCCTCCAGCTACAACACAATACGTCGCCACTGTGCTCAACTGCCACTTAACGCGTAACTACTACTATACGTCTACATATACGTCTACACGCTTCGGAGACCACACTGTTTCTCGTGCCCACTGGCCGGTACTACCGACCATGGTTACAAAATAACAGTATGACAGTCCGATTAGTATACTCTGGGAATCAAATTCCAATGCAGTTGTTATTCCATTATAATTGTTATTTTTGTTACCATATATTGAGCTATTGACAGTTCAGTTTATATCTATAAATGCTTCAATAAAAAATCATTCAATCCTATATTAAAAAGTATTTGTGAATAATTAAATATGCCAAAAATACGACTCCACATCATTTTATTCACTGTCACGGAAGTAATATGTTTAGATAGTAATATGTTATCGGTCTATATTAGGATTAACAACGTCAACTTCAACGACCATATATGGTTGAGTAATTGAGTATACAGCCCAAAGATGCAATCAGTGATTTGTTTCAACAATTTAATACTTTAATATCCTGGACACAACACATGTTTTGTACATTATAATATTTTTATTGCCAATTTTCTAATAGACAATGCGGTAGTATTAACAGCTCACGAACGTGGTTGACACTAAGATGGGTGGTGAATTACAAGATTTATAAGTCTAATGTTATGATTAGACAGAAATCGGTTATTAAGTCAATGGGCTGTATGGTCGTTGACTCAACATAACACTTCAATTTGTCAAAATGTCTGCAGCTACATGCTGCTGATTGATACAACGAAACTCTTGCTTGAGTTATTTGAAAAGAGAGCCAGCGAGTAAATGAATGTATGACAATTGATTGTTATAACACGTTGACATAATCGAATGCAAAACGACTGCAGACTACAATAATATCATGCCTTAGTTACATAGAAATGCTTGTGACGAACTTCTTCAAGTAGCTATGTAGCATTTTTACATTTTCTGTAACTTACCAACATTACATTTATGTGCTTGTTATTTCTATGTCCAAGCTAAAGCTAATCCGTATTGTTTAATCCCATGCTTTAATCATTTACACATATTTTATAGAGATTTTCGAGAGCTAAGAGGTTAACAGTCCCATTCGTTTTGGGCGAGTGTTTGTTAACCTATTCGCATCCTTCGCAAAAATGTCATTCAACATTGAAATAGTTAGATTTTATTATAAACAGATTTTTTTAAATTCATACCTTTATTCTCGTGCGCGCTGCAAACTTTGACACTTTCGATAGAGTGCTCAGTGCAAGCTCGCTCGTGTCGATATCGAGTTGGTGCGACTCTAGACACGCTAGGAATTTGTCCTGAAAACAATTTTACACATTCGTTTAAAATACCCTGTTTGTTTCCCATTTCGCTCCTAATGTAGATCATTACGTAAAAATATCTATACATATAATAAAATCGTAGAAAAGTCAAATAAAAGTTCAATAACTTGAAAACCCTGTTTGTTTCCCATTTCGGAGTGCTCCTAATGTAGATCATTTTCTGGTTCTATACGTAATAAGGCTATTTCAGAAACTGATCCGAGTTGGATGCGGTTTTCACGAATAATTGTGGGATGCTTAAAACATTTAGTGTTTGTTTCATGTCAATCGGTTCAGAACATTCTATGCTTATACCATTAATCTCCGCAACTATTTGACGGATTTGGTTGAAATAGTGTTTTGTTGTTTCTTTGCGTCGGATATTATTATTACAAAAGCTAACTATTATTTGATTTTAAATTGCAGAATGATACATTTATCGACCCGAAAACGTGATGTTGGTTTACTTGTTGATTAGAATGTAGTCAACCTGCTTGTGCGGAGGATCTTGCATGGAGAAACGTTTTTGCGGGTTATTATACGAACTAAATAATAATACGAACAATATAAATAAACCTAAAACAACTATACATCGAAAAAATCATCCACATCAATGTCAATATTTAAGTGCCCAGAAGGCTAGTAGCATTGTCTTGCATATCGTTTTTGCGGGTTATTATACGAACTAAATAATAATGATACATCGAAAAAATACAACAACTGATACCAATACTAAACAAAAATACTTACAGCATCAGCTTTGCAGACGGTGTTTGCCATTTGCCTGCAAAGTTGTCGAAGAAAATGGGACTTGTCTACGGTTTCATCAGTTATCATGAAAGAGAACAACTTTTCTTTGAGTTCTTGATTATTGCGGCACATTAGCGCAAATACGTTGTGGCAATCTGCAAAATAGTATTTACGTGAATAAATATTTAATTTCCGAAGTTTTTATGATATCCAAACTATCAATAACAAGCACATACCTTCAGCTTCCCGTATATCGACGACACGTTTCACTGTACTGAGGGGCATTAACGATATATGCCTATAAGGCTTGCTTGAGCCTATCCGCATGGTGCCTGTGCCATTTGTAGGACTTTTACTATTAAAAGCCTGAAACAAACAACATATAAATTTACATGCGACACAAATTAACTTGAATGAGTAAATATAGCTAATTAACATAGGTGATGACAGTGTTTCCTTAATATTTTCCACAAGATATTCCATCTTTTCCTCAATAAAACTACTACTGAAAAAGTAAAATACCTATTTATTGCCTTCATATTATAAAATAATGCTTACTTTGGATCTTTTCTTGCAGACTTCCATGGTATCCGTGAATAGAAATAGCACGAGATGGTCTCCTCTGCCAGACAGTTCTTTAGATAACTCCACTACTTCGCAACGTGATACGAACGACCGGTGAGATGAGACTAAGTGAGCCTGTGAAAAAACCATCAAGTAAATGATAATATAGTAATTATTATTATGCAAACAGATAACAAATTTGTGTAAGCAAAATTATGTTTTTAAGGATTGCGACACCGCAACGCTGGTGGTGTCAAATCCTGGTTGACGAATATTATATAAGGTTATGGATTGTAATAAGTGGCATAGTTTAGTTTCTGGTTATAGTAGTGCAGTCGCTTACCGGGCACTGGTCGATGTCGTTGTAGATGTCAAACATCTGCAACTGTCCCTCAGTCTTGCGCTTGTCCTCGTTGATGTGCGACATGACCTCGCGCAGCCCGGCCAGCGCCTGCACCAGCGCGCCGTGGTCCGGGTTGTTCTTGTGTGTGTGCTTTAATATGTCTGCAACAAGTTACCGCACTTGTTACATTTATTTTTAACTTACAAAATTACTTAAATTTAATGTTTGACTACTTTAATGGCTCGTCATTCGTGTCAAAAAATCTTAAATCTCTTTCATTATAATGGCATAATGATAATACTGAAACTTACCATCGAGTAATAAACTTATACTAGGTAACCGCTGCACTGGTCTTATTAATAGCTCCTGTAAACTTTGTCTGCCACACTCTGGCTTTGTTTGACAGATTTTCAGGAATGCATGAAATCTGTAATGAATAAACAAAACATAGATTTTGTCTCGAACTTGAATATTCAGTAATAAAAATTGAAAGCTCGCGAATGTTGCACAAACCTTGGGTTCTCACGGTCGCACTGTTGCAGCATCTCCTTGGTATTTTCAAAAAAGTTAACAAAGGGCGGGTATGCCTTCACCATGTCAGGCGTGTAGCGCAGGACTAGTCGTCCAATGCTTGTCTCCTCGCTCCAGTGCGCTTGCGCATAACGTAACTCTTCTAACATTCGCCTGGCAAAATAAAAAAATCAACTTATTACCACAATCCGCAATCACGATAGACCAAGAATCAAGTTACTAATGTAATACTTACTGATGTAATTCATAAATAGGCGGTAAGTTTCCAAATATAATTTTTAGTTCAGTATTATTGAGCAATGCTTGATTTTTTCCATTACTATTGTCGTCCTCAGTCATCTCCTCCAACGGTTGCTTAAACATCTAAAAGAAATAATATGAAATTTAATACTATCATGTGATGAAAACAAGTAATAAAATTTAGACTATGTAACTATTTAAGATTCAACAATATTTTCAATTATTGCAGAAAACATTTTTCTGAAAACTTACCGTAACTATAGTATGCAATATTCCAACATAGTTGGATTCTGTTTGCAACAGCTCCATGAACACCTGCTGCCGCGGTGATAACAATTTCCTCACAACCGTGTCGGGAACTTCGGATTCTAACAGTACACAGACAGAATAAATGTTACACATGAATATCAATATGTTACAAATAGTAAACAAATAAACAGTAAAATCATTTGGTTGTTTTTTGCTAAAAGAAGCTCACCCTCTAGTAGCTGCTTGCCGTCGGGCGAGGGAGTGCAGTCGAGCAGATTCCCAGACAGACTCAGCAACACGGCGTCGCCCACAGACGAGCGGCGCTTGTGCAGCGCCGATTCTCCACCGCGCAGCTTGCGCTTGCGCAGGCGCTGCAGGTGCGAGGGCGTGGCGCCCGCCTCCGTGCTAGGCGTGGCCGCCGCCGCCTCCTCAGCCGTCACGCCTGCGCACGCTCCGCCCACTGACGACCGCCGCGAAACCTCATCTAGATACTGACCATGCAACTTTATTACTATGTACTTCTTTTTTTAAATTACACTTTTACAAGAAATCGTCAACTCCGACAAGATATATACTTACGTCTTTGAAAAGATAATCTCGTTCATCTTGTGCCTCCTCATTTTGCACAGAAGCCCAGAACCATTCAGCTTTGACGACGTGTACCCGTGTCGAACAATCCGGTGCGACCGGTATATTGTGCTCGTCGACAACCTGATTGCACATTTTCATATTAGATTAGATTTATAATAAATACATATTAAAAATTAGATAAATTTTCCTCCACCGTACCAGTAACAACTAGACCCGTCGAATGGGATTCCTACGCAATTCTCTCGAAGGTGTCCATTTGAACACTCCTTCTTAAGCATCTAAAAAGTTTTCAAGGTGCAGGTATAGATATTTTTAAATGACATGCATACCAACGAGGACCGCTTTGCGGCTGAGGGCGGCCTCTACACAGATACGACACAGACCATGACCGATGTTCGATGGCATGACAAGCTACTATAATTTTAGTAGTAGTATTGAATAAAATAGTGTTAGTACCGGCAGCGATATTCCATGGCATTGCGATATGGCGTGGGCGTCACGGATGGGGGGCGTCGAGGCGGGCGGCGGCTGGTCGCGGGCGGAGCAGGAAGAGGGCGGGGCGAGGGAGACGAGGGGGAGTAGTGAGGTGGGCGCAGCGCAACGGCTGAGGCATGGTGACGCTGAAGCTACACTCGGAGCGCTACTCAGGCGTAGCTCGGAGCCGCCGCAGATCGAGTGTCGATGAGTTCGTAGCCACACACTTTGGGGAGTTTTAAATACTGTCGAATCATCAAGTTCGTCCGCATCAGCTACTCGATTCCTAATAGGAGTGACTAGGCCTGTGCTGTCTACAGTGTCTACCTGAACTGGAGAAATATCTAAATTCATTCCATCGAAAGTTTGCTTCGGTGTCGAAATGTTCTTTAGATCTGATGGTAAGTGGCTCGCGTCTACTTCTACAGTATTACGCTCTGCTCGCTTTTCGTACTTCTTTTTTCTTTCACTTCTAAACGAAGCTGTAAATGATTTCACACTCCGTCGTAATTTGGAAGCTGATTTCACCGTTTTAGAACTTCTTATTGAAGCAAATGATATGTCGAAAAACCCGGATTGCTTACTTGTGTTCATGGAACAAATAGAAGTGTTATCATCTTCTTTAATCGGTGAAGACGTTGAAGCTATGAATTCTCCAGCAGGATCAGTCGGTTTAACACTGTCTGGACTCACTGGCTCCACCACGATTTCGCCAGTGGTCTTAGACACTGAATCTTTTTTTGTCCTTTTAAATATAGTGGGCCTATTTTTAAACTTGAAGGAGTCTTTTATTTTTAATCTTTTGATAGATTTCCAGTTACTCTCTTCACATTTGTCAGGCGACAGATTTGCGTCAACTGTGCTAACTTGAAAATTAGAGTCAGTAGAATTACGACTTCTTTTCTTGCCAGACGAAATAGTGGTTGTAGACTGTTGTAACTCTTTGCCACCAGTTGAACTGGCCAGCAAAAAAACTGGTTCATCTTTAGCGTCGAGGTCACATAAACTTTTCGTTAACGAGGAGTGTAAGGACCCGGCTTCAGTAAGGCAGTCAACTAAGTTGAAAACATTCATGGATTTATTTCTAAATACTTCTCTCTTATCCTTAGAGTTAACTTTATCCGACCCGTGTACAAGCTGAGATAGGTTTTTGTTATTTTCTTTATCACTTACAGTGTATTTTCGCATTTCTGCACGTTCAACGTGCTGAGGGCTCTTATTGTTTTCAAAATTGGAGTACAAATCATCGGTAAATGATTTTCCTACTAAACTAATACTGAATGTACTGTCATCTGTTTGATCTTTGCTAACAGCTTTGGCTTGTTTGTCTCTGATACTGTTTCGCGCTATGTGCAAGCGCTGCTCTCTGTCATCGTGGGACATATCATTGGCATGCTTGGTGGGACTAGCGCGGCGGCCCGACAACCGCGCCGACAGTCTGCGGTAAAGTGAGCTCTTAGGAGTGGACTGGGAACGATTAGGAGTGGCGCGGGATGGTTTCGCTGAGTTAGGTGTACTCGGATGGGGTGATAGGATAAGCGAACGACCGAAAGTCTCCCCATTGGCCATTACCTGAAACATGTGTGAAACACACCACGCAATGATGTAATGAAGCCATTCCAATACAAACATGCACGACGATAATAATATACATTATTATCGTGATAGAGGTAGTTAAACACAGAAAGCGACTGCCTAGCGAAGATTCAAGTACGTTTTACAGTTTAGTTTGAATACCAGTGTTTTTTTAATAATTATTATAATAATAAATTATGATAGAAGATGTTTGAAAAGCGTATTTAATGAAATTGATTTGTATACAATAAAGTAACATCTACATTAAGAGCATTTTAGACGTATATTATAGTGCATTACAGTGGATAGTAAGAAAGCAAGTCGACACTTTACACAACACATGTAACAAATGTAAACAATATTACAAGTATGTGTGATTACATGGACATAGTGTAGCTAATATACACATAAGCTGAATGAAGTATGTGCGCAATTATAGTACAACAGCGAATGCTAGTGAACGAACAATGCTATGAAACTCGTGATACCTTTATGATGTAAAACCAAAAATAATGAAGGAAAACAATGGGTCGACTTTGCGTCGTGAGGTGGGGATATGGAGGTGGGTTCAATGTCGGACTACCCCGAATAACAGGGTACCAAGTAAGGATAAAGGAGATAAAAATAAAAAAATCTAGGGCGCGCATGAGTTTCTAACACTGAAATTATTTTCGTGGGCACATAAAATACACAACGCGTGTATGTGACATTGAATCGGCTCTCATGTAGTCGTTATTTGTACTGATAAATTGTTAATCAAACACCTGCTGGCATTGAAGGCATTGCTACGCAGTCATTGGAAGAAATGAAGAGGTGTAAAAACTGTGTTCAAATGATATCTCAAGTGTGCTTGCCGCTAGCTAACTTATATTGTCTACTTAATGTATCTAGCTAAGAGTGATTTGTTTGCCCAAGTACATCTACGTGCATGCTGACTTCATAATACTAAAATTAGTTACTAATAATGTGTAATGTGACATGTAGCAGACATACAGGTGTCCCAAAACTTAACGATATAATTTAGCCCGGTGATAGATGGCTTTGGAAAACACAAGGAAAAAATCCATTGTTCTTAAAGTTACAGAGGGAACCTCCGCGTTATCAGACACCCTTCCTGACATTTTCTACTATCGTGAGACCATAATTTATCAAAAAAATCTGGTGTCTTTTTTGTTATCCGCTACAGTCTCTAAAAATTTTGGCACTTTTTTACAAATAGCAATCAAAAATAGAATATTATCAACATTTCCAAAGATATTTATTTTCTCTCAACTTAGTACATCAAGATCCGTTATAAGAAGGTCTATCACCAGGTTAAAATATACCGTTTGAAATTTGGGTACATCCTGTATATAAAAACTATAAATAAACAGGTATTCGTGTTATGCAGAGGTAAACGTTCTGTAGGACATTAATGTCCGTTTTTACCAACCGCTTCTAAACCATCTTGTAACTAAGTGTTACTTAGTGATACTTACTTGTACTGTTAGGTGTCATTTATCCACTCTAACGTCCAGCCGCGCACGGCATCCGAACCGCGCGCGACTCGCAAGTTCGTCGTAACAAAAAACCTATATAGCTACTGAACCGTAATGCCTAGAATAAAGATAAGAATACCAAAAAAAAGATTGAAGAATACTGATCAATCTTAACGATTTTTTTAAATCTTTAGTTAATCTTTAAAATACAATAAAACGGGTTAAACATGAAACACAGAATTATTTCTACCTTTTTAGAATATACGGCACAACTATTGCATATTTTATCAATAAAATATTTTTACAACAAACTAGACTCATTACCCTTTCTTTTGATGTATATATGATTATATTCGGTTAACTCTAAGTATTGTAATTAAATCGAAAGAAAACACTACTCGTAATTTTACACATCAAAAAACCTGAGGAACACATTGACATTATTATGGAATCTTCAATGAATTTAGTATATTTTCTTTGAAAAATGTATTATTTTGCTTATTACGAAATGTATTTCGATATTTTATATACTATTGTAATGCAAAGTATGTAAAATATGTATAAACAAAACTAAAAGTGGCCAACACCAGACCGGCCATTTTTTTCGAAACAACAATCGTTTGAAGTTAAAATTAGACTAGATTTATCAGCTAAAACTGTGATATTTGTACATCATCGTAAAGCACAAATCTTCTAGTTTATTTTGATGTATAACACTTGCAAGATAAATTAAACAAAACTGTAGTATTTACGACATAATTGTTGGAACTCACAAAAACACTTCAAAAACGAGTCAACTAACTTTAAAAATTTATATTTTGTTTGTCAAAGCATATTACAACGCCATGTCTTATTTTTTCGTCGAACAATTTATTCAGCTGTATAGATAATCAGTCAAAACTCACCAAACAAGACTGTATTTTAAACTAGAGGGAGTTAAACAGAACTCGTCACTTTGGATACTATAGTATCCATGGACGCTAGAGTGGTTATGGGTGTAAACCTAGGGATCTTAACTTAGGGATTTCTTAAAAATTAGGAGAGGTTGGTGAAAACAGGCACTAGTGTCATATAAAATAACGTCTATATTGTGAAAACTTTGTGTTTTTTATTTAGGTACTTAAATTATGTTCACAACAATTACGTACGATTTATGTTTTACTGCATTAATAGTGATGCAGTTACAATGTAACTTCATTTACATGCACATACATGTTTTATAAATATATGCGTGTCAGTTATAAATTGAAATTATCTTGTGATATAGGGAATCAAGATTTTTATTGACGTCGGTCTACTACGTATTGTATATGTATGGGAAAATTTGAAAAGTTGGTAGTACTCACAACGTGCGTACAGTCGGGGTCGTCAAGCTGGCAGGTGCCGCCGCCATTGCTGGCCAGCACCTCGGCCATGTGTTGAGTTTCATCCTCAGGGAAACCCACGAAGCAGACGCGAGCGCCGGCAAACACTTTTAGTTTGTGTTCTTTCTGTAATTATTACATATTTGCATTGAAGTATCGTCCAAAGATGGTTTGTGCAATGAAACCAAAATGTATTTGAAATTGGTTGATAAGATGATGTACTCACGATGATGTCATCATCAGTGGCGAGGCAGGCGGGGTCGTCGCGCCGCTCCCAGCAGGCGTCGACCCAGGACCGCGCCAGCACGGGCAGGCCGAAGCCGGACGCATATCGGTACTTGTCACCCGTCGCCGCGGCCGCGATCAGGTGCGTCACTTTACTCGACATGTCCTTGCGGATCGACCCGCCCATGTAGTGGATCAGGGTTATCAGGTACGTCTGCCGAATAATACTTCTATTGTACACAACTTACCGATTATTTACCTACACGTATTCCATCGATTTGTTATCGTCATGTCATAAAATATGAACGTATGCGCGCGCCTTAAATTATTTATGTATTTATTTCCCGAAAACAATAATAATGTTCATTATTCATCATTTTCATCAATGAAGAGGTAAAGGTACATTTTTGTTGGTCCAATCATCCACTGCTAAATTTAAGACCTAATTACTAATAACTTGATACTTACAAGTTCATCCTTCTTCCGGAATCCTGAGAAACATATAACAGCGCCGCGCATCGCCAGCGAATAGAGGGGACGTGCGGTCGCTGGTGGTGGCTCATCGCGCTCCGACAACTGTAGGACCGCTGTAGGTCCTAGCACCCTGCAATCAATAAAATATATCAATTGAACTATTTCTTCCAGTACAATCTGTCTGCGGAACATGTAACAGGTGTAGCTGCCATTTATTCATTATACATAATTACATAGATATATTGGCAAGTAAGCTGCAACCTTAGTACGAGTTTGCTTTACGTTTCAGAGCGCCGAACGCGTTCTCGTTTGGTTTTCGTTCGTTACTAAGCCCTCTGCTGATGTATAATTTTCGTCAATTTGAGAGCAATTTTATAAGTAAGTAGGTGCTCGCTGCTAGCATTTGCTTAAGTAACAACTGTAGTATCGTGGTCTTATATTTCAATTCCTAAAAAATCGTAAGTTACTTACACGAAATTGTGTGAAAATAAAATAAACCTAAATATATAATAATAGTTCACGGATTTATTAGACACATACGTTGGAATCATTTGATGATGATAATAATCTAATCTCTTTTGTAGTATTGTTCTTAACAATGAATTCACGCTTCCTGATTCAACACTTCCTGTGGCTATTTCATATAGTAAGTATGTATTAATTAACAGGAAACCGAAATGACACGTTGAAATTTCGAGCATCGTCTAATATCCAAATTATTCTCATGACAAAAAATAATTACTAGGCTTATCTGAGTACGAACACTAGACTAACTGCATTGTGATGCAAACAAAACTTAAAATAAGAAAAGGTGCGTTTACAAACATACAATTTCACACACACGTTTGACACCCAGACCCGAAACAACAATTTGTGGATCACACAAAGAGTTGTTCCGTACGGGACTCGAACCTGCTACACGTTGCGCCGCAGCCGGTTGCCCAGCCACCGCACCATTTGTTTCGTACATTTAAACTATAATATATATAATAATATTTAAAGGAACCTTAGTTTAAGAGTTTCGGGTAAATAAGTAGCGAAACATATTTCTTATATCTGTAAAGCCAATGGTTTACTTATTTTTGTTTTATTTTCTGTGGAGATACATTAAACGCCACATGAATCACAAAAATATGTAAATCAGTATCCATTACAACAAGAATTTTTATTATAGATAATGAACACTAGACTCATCGTTCTATTTTGGAAAGCATATAGGTAAAATAAATCATGGTCTACTTGCTAAGTAAAAAAATAACCAAGTACGAGACAAATCATTTCCCTGGCTTGTTATCGTTAAAGCGACAAATCTAACTACGATGATGATGACTAAAGGAAACCTTAATGGTATAATTATAATGTTTAATTATTGTTTTTATTAACTGTATGTTTACTGTGATCCATTCGTCATTTTCCTTTCTATCCTATTCAATACAGGACAAATTATAATATGTTCAGTATCCTAAATCTATCATTGGTGTCATATCAATTAAATTGAATGCATATCAATTAGAGTTCGCCGGTCAAGCTGATAGTATAGCAATGATACAGTTAACAATTTGCTTACATCTGACTAATTAGTTAGCCTTCCTTATCTGTAAGTGGGAAAATATTATCGATTCAAGTCATAGGCGGGCCGTACCTTTTATGTTAGTTCACTGTTTTAAAATTGCACGACAGATATATGTACATGTACATTCATCCTGTTTTATAATTAAATCTAGCGGTGCACTTCCTGTGTTACTTCACACTGCATATTAAGTATTGTTAATATTTATTGCCAACCTACAAATTGTTGGTGACGTACCGAAGCACTGTAGCGATGGACCTACATACTTACAGTAAGCCTCATAAAATTTAAAAATAAATAAAGTTGAGAAAACAGTTTGCATGAAATAATTTCATTATATATCGTGTAATAATAGACTATAAATCACCTGTTGAACCCCTAATGATTCTTCTCATCAATTTTAACATTTAATAATTAAAATATTTACGTCTAGCTGCCGCGAGAGGTTTCACCCGCTACTGGTAACCTCACATATGCCGCGGTGTTTTGTATAATAGTCTGTTTGATAGTCCTTCTTAATAAATACACAATGAAATAATTTTCAAATTCAAAACAGTAGTTCCGGAGATTAGAGCGTTTCAACAAACAAACAATGTCTTTCACCTTTATTACAAAGTATAGAATTAAGTTACTAATAAGCTTAACAATCCAACAAATGATTAGTTAAATAATTGTTTAACTTTATCAGAAAATTACCCACTGTTTAGCCTAGCGATAAAAAAATTAAATGTAGTCAGTATTGGAAGTGTACCAGCTGTAAGGTAATAGTCATGCTTGACCAAACAAGACAAAATGGGACGAGCTTAATTAAAAAAAAAAAACAAAATTACGTAACAGCTGGAGGGATAGGGATCAAAGGAACAGGGTTAGATTATGGTCTTGAATAAAATATAGGTTACTTTTTATCCCACAGCAACGCGGGCTTGGGCAGAAATAGGACAATAAGGAAAGAATTACAACAATAAGGGAAGTAATGTATTTTGACTATATTTTTTTTAATTTTTTGCAACTTTATGATTGTTTCACAAAAATGAACTGTTCGACGCCACTAGCTGTGCTAGTTTAGCTATCTAATGTAAAGTAGGCAATTAGGTATACAAGTACAAAATAATTAAACATTTTATTATAATTTTTAGATGCTAGACAACCCGTTTACAGCTGTCTTTTGGTTTTATACGGAGTATAAGTCCATTATAAATACATATCACTATATGTATATCTAGATATGTATAAGATACCCCGCTACAATAATAAACGATGAAAATTAAGAGAATGTGGTTGTCTGTTAGTCATTTGAATTAATTATAGAATTCGTTTTATTCAGATGTATGTCATTGTAGAAAAATATTAATAGGGCAAGGAGTTTATCCACGGAGATCTGAATTAAAATTATTGTTGGATGTGGTGGGCGTCGGTGACGCGCGCTCTCGGAAAGAAAAGTGTGTTCTGAGTTTCTGACGACGAGTCGGTCGCTTCTATTGGGACTGTGTAAACCTGACGTCACAGGATGCCGCATACACCGCTACTTTATTTACGTGTCGCTATAGAAATAGTTGATGAGTTACATTTGAATTCCTCGAATTTGTAAACAATCATTGGGATTCAATTAAAAATCAAAGTTTCAGGATATCTGAAGTTACCCATATACTGAATACGTACGGTTAAAACTCAAAATAGTAAATTATAGTGACTGTTGTGAAATAAATGCCATTCGAATGAGTTGGCTGACAATTCTTAGCTTCATTCAAGCAGTCATATGTAAATATTTTGCAAGGAATATAGCAGCATGACCTTTTACTCACGTTGCACAAAATCACCCTTGTTTTTAAGATTTGTTAATGAGTTGGAGTTTGAGAGTGTGTAAGTGAGGAAGGAAAGTAAAACTCGCGTTGAGCACGGGTTACGAGTTATGATTTTAAAATTTTATTATTACTTATGTATATATCTCTATGTATTTCGTAAAATTTCTTAAAATTGTTAGATAATATTATTATATTATTTCTTAACGTATATTTAATGCCATTTTACAACTTCTTCGTTCTTTCATTGCTACTCACTCCAGTTAATAGTTGGCGCAGTTTCGTTGTGCTACATAAAGTTGTGATTCTGAACTAGGACACAATATATTCAAATTTAATAAATTCTTACACGTCGCAAATGGGCTGAATAGCATCCAAAGCCTTTGATTCAGTGCGAACGACGACATGCGGAGGATCTTCCTCTTCGGGTGTAGGCGGCAGCCGCGTGGGCCCCATCACTATCACACACTTAGTATTCAAGCACTAGTCCGACGTGCTCTCGACACTATCGTTTCGCTCTGGACCCACTCACTTGCACTCTTTATCATTGTCATGGAGATTAAGAACTTGAGTAACTATTTACAGAAACATTAAATCTTTCGTTTTATTTTCGCGTATTCGTTGATTATTAATTCAGGCTAATTCGAGAAAAGAAACAGTATAATGTTAAATCGCGGTAGCCGCGAAAACAAAGACACAAGCGGCGTGCGCGTTATGCGTTTCACGTTAGATTGAAAAACAGTCGAGAGGAATGTGAGGCCGAAAATAGCAAGGAGCGTCGCGCGGCCACAAGGGCGACCCTCGCGCTACGCTGATCGTCGCCGCGCGCCTGCGTACGCGTCCGCACTCTCTGCACGCACCTTTATTTACATCCATCCTTCTATGTGGGTAACTACGTACCAGTAACCTAACGTACTGCCATTTCAAAATAAATGGAAGGATCCAAGTATACTATAAACAACGAGCTTCTCATGCCTCTGAAGAATATTTGTTGAAATTACAATTATTCATTTTAATCTCATACCAATGACTGACTGATTCTGGTCTCCTACATTTTATTTTCTCTACACAATACACATATATTTGAAAAGAAAACTAATATAACTACTAACTACATATCACAAGAAATTCAAGTTCAATTAAGGCAGAGAATAAATAATTACAAAATAAGGCAGAGAGAAAGAAATAAATAATTAACTTTCATCAGAGTCGCTCGCTGCATCACTTCAAAAGGAATTAAATGCATTCACATTCTGATTCATGGCTTATAGGAATTATCAGAATAGCTTCAAATACCGCCACGGTAACAGTGACGATACAGAGCGCCGCGATGCTGTTCAGCTCAATGTAACAACGGTTGTGTTTAATAAACACAAGTGAACACATTGCATGATAAGGGGCGGCCAAATTGCCACTCATAAATCAAACTCAAGACATATGATAGATTCGATACAAACAAAATACCTACAACTTGAGGAAACTAGGGCTGTTGAGCTACTCGCACCCAATAACGCATTTTTTTATTAAATCTAGACCAGATCATATTATGACCAGAATTTTTAATTATAGTAAAGAAAAATATTAGGTAGATACCCTTGGAAGAAAATTATATGTGTAAAAAAAAATATCTTTCGAATTAAAGGACTCACTTTTGTTACGATATTATGCAAGTCAAGCTTCACCAACAGCACTCCGCAGCCCTGACTATTCACATTTCAATCACACGCGTGCTTATTGTACATTTGGTCATATTCGTATTCGTACCAATTATACGATAACCACTGAGTCATAGGAATTCAGAGAAAGTAAAAAATACTGATTTATTTAAAATTTTATACCTAAGTAGTTTCGTAGTTAGAATTTTTATCATTTTAAATATTTATGCTATGTAGTACTTAATATTATTAGCATAATTTTCGTCTGCCCGGGCACTTGTAGTAGCTGTTGATAAAAAGGCACTGCAAGTCCGCAAGTACTACACCGGTGATTGTTTAACAAAACACAAAATTATGGGGTAAACCAGTTACGCAGTTTTTGTACGCTTACTTCAGCACGATTAAGGAATCAAACTTCGGAGGCCGAGAGGCCGAGAGTGGACTAAACGAACTGACTATTGACGTGGGTATCTGGTACCTAACGTTGCGTCGTTGTAACGTTACCAAATTAAATAGTAATTTTGCAAATTTAAAAAAGTGATGATTGTCACAACGTCTTTATCTTAATGAGTACTATTTTAGGCTGATTGAACGTCACCAAAGACGTATCCTCGGTTGCGTTTACACGTACAAAGGCGTAGGTGAGTATAAGACAAAAAGACGTTAATGTAAACTCGCAACAAAGCATTCGCCGCGCTTATTAGTAGTCTGGTCTAGCAATCGACCGTACGCCATGCCAAAATAAATGTCAATAGCAAATTGTACACATTAACTTGTATGTTTCCATACTTTTAACGTTCGGAATAAGTTTCTTTCAGACTCCGTGAAACGTTGCTTCAAAAATGACTTATGTATCTAATGAAAGTTTGAGGTCGAACTTACAGTTTCAGACTACATTTTATTAGTTCTTAACTGCTATCTATCGATATATTTTATTGTGTTACAAATATGAGCGAGTTTGCCACACACCAGCCTTCGTTACAAGTTAAGCATATAAAATTATAAATGATTGATTTGCCACAACATGTTCAAATAATTTTTACTTTCACTTTTGTATTTAAGGAGTTTGTGATTTTACAATAGTTGTAGATGTTTTTACTCCCAAAATATTTCGAATTACCGAATATTCGAATTATTGAATGGTCCGAAATTTGAACTTGAAGGTATCTGCAAACTCTGAGATATTTATTTTTGTCCCTTTCTGTCTGCAACTTCATCACCGCTCATCGGCGTCAAACTCTCGATAATTCGAATTAAAGGGTCATTTAGTTATGTAGTAAATTACTTTTGTTCGCAATCGAGTGCATAAAAATGTATTGTTTAGTTCGGAATATAAAGATATTTTTAGGGACCAAATGATAACTTCCAATTACTATTCGAATTTTCGAAGGTTTGAATTATCGAGAGTCAACGGTAAAAATATACAATCTTCCATACATTTTAATACTATACATAGAAAATATTAATAAAATAAATAGTAGGGGATGTGACTAGGGAGATAAATATGTTTTGATACATGTGATTAAAAAAGTTTTGTCTATCTGTATGTTCAAGCATCACTCAAAAATTCACGGTTCGATTACGATAAGACTTGGCATTTAATTATACTTTAATATCCTGGGCATCATATCATACTGAAGATCTTACTAATATTATATATGTTTGTTACTCAATGTCCGGATGAAATTTGGAACAGGGGTAGGTTATGGTCTGAAATAACGCACAGGACTTTTTATCCCACGGGACTGCGGGCGAAGTCGCTGGTAGAAACGAGTAGATAAATAAATCACTGACCTGTATTTTGCTCTATGTGCAGTGTCAAAGAGGTCGCCTTCGAATGGTGAAGTGATAACGTAAGAAGGCGGAGCAGCGGTCTGCTGAGCTGGTGGTAGGGCTTCTGGGCTTGGAGCGACCGCCACCGTGCCCAGCCGCTCGCACGCCGCCCGCACCCTTTCACACTCCAAACACGTTTCATTCACGTATACTACTGAAGTCGACGAGCCTGGTGAAAATATTACAATTATGCTTTATACTTGTCATTTCTTAGTTTACAATTACATATATTTCATATTATGAAAGTAACAAACAGCCCTGAGGCCTGTAGTACTGCAGTACTGAAACTATTTTCTTCAAACTGATGGATTATGCCACTAAACTAACATCATCCTTAACTTTAGAAGCCCGATTATGCCCAAACATAACGTTATGTAGTAATCGAATGAAATTACGAGCGCTATTGGAGATTGTATTGGTTTAGTTGGATTAAACTCTCGACCAATAGAATTGCTATGATGATATATGTGCGCACACATTTTCTGATTTAAAATAGTACAGACTGGGGCTCAGACAGATTACGACTATAGTCGAATATTTTATTGCATTCCATAATATAAATGTCTTAATACATGGCAGTCTTATAAGACACCAATAATCTAATATAGACCCTTTCTAAATGTAGGTAGTAAGTAGGTTTTATGTACCTATGGTAACTAACTACACTTAACGTCCCCAAGCTACCTACCTACATTCTGCGTTATTTTACTAGTTACTAAATAAAAATTACGAATACAACGTAGCCTACGTCACTCTCTGTCCCTTCAACAATCTCCAGTCTCCACTTAACCTTATCAAGAAAATACAAACAACTCTAGAAGTGATAGATTATCATTACATAACAACATTAGGTTTAAATCCAATAGGAAACTTTTGCATTGATGGATGAGTGAATGTTTTTCACTAAATCGAGGATGAACGGATTAGAATGAAACCCAAAGACAGAGGATAGTGTAGATTACAGGTAGGACCACGAAAATGTATGCGTCCCAATAAACCTAAAAAAAACGGATGTTTTGGACACTGAAAGCTATTTCATGTGCATCATAGTTTTCGTTCGTTCAACATAATACATTGAAACCAGCCCGAGACACATTCTAAAGAAGAATACAAAATAATTCGCGTATGAGGAAGTCGTGAGCAGTGAGCACGATTTATCTGATTACGACAAATCTCCCTTGAAAAGAAACAGATGCTGACATCCAGCGCTTCCTTTGATCCTTCAAGAATTCACAAGCAGAGGTATGCCGATCGAATTCCATGCAACTCATGTAAACATCGGTCATCGGCACACATTATTGTTATTTCGGTTACAATTTAACACTTTAAAGTAAATATCATCATACATAAGTCTTTACGACAATACTAACTGTTTAACTTTTAACAATATATGAAATATAGTAAATAAATAAATAAATAGTAGATAGTAGGACGTCAACAGGCCAGCTCTACTGTAACGCGAAGATCTCAACAACCCCTGTATAATTAAAAGCAACAAAGGAAAATGGATGATCTTATGTTTAAGTAAAAAAAATACGAAGCATGGAAAAAGTTAGGTATCTACTAATAATCATTTACTAAGTTAGGGGCGCACGCCTTCGATTGAATAAAAAAGAAGGGACATGAAAATAAAATGGTGGGTAAGTAAATATGTAATGAGAAATGTGGCCTTTCGGGATATTATGTTTTCTAACGTTAATGGTTCAGGGTCGCTGAGTCACGCTTGCGACACAGGGAACACCCGGCACTCTTGGCATGCAACACTACGCAAACGCAAAAAGTTGTTGCCTGTACCTCACTCATTGGGTAGGTCAAACACTGAAAAATCCAATCATACAAACAATACACTCAGGACGAATGTGTCAGTTGAGATAACGTCAATCAAATGTTGATATCATATTATTAGATAAATCACCACTCACTATGAATATAGAAGTATATTACCACATTTTTGAATAAAATTCTATGCATCAAGTACAAGTATTATGCATAATTAAGTAGGTGTATGTTGATTCTGCATTAAAATTATTATATTTTCGTAATAGATTATGTGGGTGCCATCCATGAACCATGTACAAATAGGAGATGCCATAATGTGATTGTGCATGTGACACAAAACAATGGCCCTGCCCAATGATATTATAAGTAAAAACATTATAAGCGCTTAGAAAGTGGCACATTAAAATGTGGACAATTGGCAATCTTTTTGTAGTATGGGACCACAAGATGGAAAATAGAGAGGAATATGGTTTGTAACACACACCCCGTAAAGTTTCAGTGTTAAGTTAAAGACAAATTCAGTTATGACTCTCTTCATTGTATTTGCTTCATAGTGCTTTCAATGTAATTATTACAATATGTATACTTAGGCAAAAATATTATTATTAATGATATGGAATATTAATTTATGAAATTTTAATAACAAGTAGTACTTGAAAGATTGTTGTTTTTAGTCTGCAATATATTATTATTAAGATGGCATGTTAAATATCTTGTTTCTCAGAAATAAGAGCATTTCTAGTATTATTAATTTTTATAGGGTTTAATTTATGGATATTGGTAAATACATTGATCATGGGACATTGTCGAGAACACGCCATGCTATAAACGCATTCGCACTCACATCCTCCACCGAGGTATGACCGCAGTTGTTCTACCAACGCTAGCATAGTTGGCGTGCGTGCCGCAAACCACGCTTTACGCCATCTGCAAAAGCAGTGCTCTTCAACAATCTTGCCCGTAGAAAGGCGGCGACTGTTAGATAAGTTATTTTACGCAAACTGAAAATCATTGCTATAATAACAAAACAATAGCTCCAACAAAATAACATAATTTCTATCCTGTTTCATAAAGGAAGAAATGAGCCAATGAGTTACATTCAAATACTTAATGTTGTTAGTGGTTATAGTTAGAAGTGGATGAATTAGTTAAAGATTAAACAACTATTGAGTAGTTTTTCAATGTAGACTTAGAAACAATTTCCAATAATACAAGTTTTTTTTTTTCCTATTTTAGCCAATAAGTTTTGGGATTATGATTTAAGAAATTATTAAGTCACTGCCTATAATAATTATTGCATTACATTTTTCTATTAAGTATCAAATTTATTTAAGCCCACTTGATGGTAATCAGTAGTACATATTTGCATATGCACATGCAAGTTTGTTATCTTGGCATTTATGTGCATTACAATATTTTTTAACTGATGAAGCATACTTCGCCAGTATTGGTAGGAAAAAATAGGAAGCTAGATGACAATTGTATGTACCTAATTTGTACTCTTCTGTAGAAAATCAGGCAATACTTTGCCAAAAACTCAAATATGAAGTTTCTTCAAATGCACCAAAGTTTCCTGATTTGCACTCAGAAATATTTATTGTTATATATTGTAGTGCATCAAGAATTTTCAGGTATTTTAGTTGCTCATTTATTCACTATTTTTGCTGTTATAGTGCAAAGCATGCATTTTTTGAAACTTTCATGGTGCATAATTTATAATTAGTATGGGTGCTAGTCATTGTAGCACACCTGCAGCAGGTGTCACAAGTGTGTTGCATGGCATTTAAAAAGATTTTTGATTGCACCATTGTTTCTGCAAATCAAGTGAAAATTACACTAAAATACATAACTAGGTAATACTAATTATGTTACTTTTACAAAATCAAACACTAGGTTTATTTTATGTGTGGGTTACGGAAACTCAGTTGTTGATTACACAATCATGTTAAGAACAAACACCTACATGTAATTGCAGTTAAAAGATATCAGTCAATTGCTAGATATCTATTTAAATAATTATGAGGTTGTTAATGTTATCAAAACATAAGGTCAAGACTTTTATAATTTAATAACTATATTATGCTGTTTGTATTAGATTTTCAACAATAACATATGCATAAAAATGTTTAGCACAAATCAAGTTTCACATTTGAAGTGAAGATTTCAGTAAAGAATGTCTAGTTACAATTGAAAATAATTTCCTATCCAAGGGGTTTGTAGAATGGCCACAAAATTAAAGCATTCTTACCTTTTAAAAAAACATGGTTATTTTATTTAGAAATGATTTATAAGTATTGTACTTTTCTAAGAATCTAATTTATCAATCAGATTTTGTTTAGTAATCGAACACTTGGAAATTAACATCAAATAGAACCTGCATTTAGGCTTCCCGCTTCATAAAAAAAGAAATAACTGTATTCAAAACAAAAAAATACAATGTAAGGGACTCAGCTAATGAACTACTATTTTACAAAACATACAGGTATTTAATTTATGAAGTGAATGGCATTGAAAATACATTTGAAAAGCAATTAAATGTTGTTACATTGCTACCAAGGATATTAACATGTTACAGGGAGGATAGTACACTTAAAGCATTTACTGACAGTGTATGTAACATTTATTTAATTCCATTATTGGTGGTTGTGTATAAACACTACAATAGTTGTATCTAAAACTAGACACCAGGTATAAACCACTTGTACTATGAGTGTTGATTTTCAAGAGAATACTGAATAGTTAAGTCAAATTCAACTCATAAACAAAAATTCTTTCATATTATTGTCATCATTATTATAAAATTTACATATTAGGCACATTTATCACGTAACGAATCAAAGATATTCTGTTACCAAAATCTTATATTTCAGCTTATTTTAATTCTAAACAAATAAAGCATCTCGTTGAGATTTTTAAATTGGAGTCTTAAATTTTACGGGATATAAAAAATATTTGGATTTTTCTTATTAATTTGGTTATTGTTTACCTATATATTTAATTCTTGGGAAGGTTTTCAAACCTGTTGCGATCGATATATTACTACATAAAAGATATTTAGAACAGTATATCAACATTCTAATATTTACCATCATCATTTTCTTGAATTTTGTCAGTTGTAGCGGTGTTTCCTGTTTGTGTCATGCCCTTAGACAATTCGTCCATCTTGCCGTACACTGGTTCGTTACATCAATCATTAAAATCACAACACAAATTATAATAAACTAATAGAACACATACTGTACTATAACTCACAACGTAAAAAACTTAGTCTCTTTTGAAAATAACTAGTTTTATCCATTTCAAACACATTTTTAAAACTCTGTAGCAGTATCTACGAACCAAATTGAAGTCCGTCAGACAAACCATAAACAAGAGAGACAGTAAAAAAAAAGCTAAGAAAACGAACGTTCAATGTTGCAAGCGCAAGTGGACGAATGCACAAAGCAACCCAAGGCCCAAGGCAATCTATTTTTTATTAAGCTCTTAAATCATGTTCCCATTTGGTTGGACCTGACCGGGCGGTCATATCCAACCAAATACCCCAGCGTATACGAAATAATTCGGTTGGTCCGACAATATCTGACACAATTATTATTAATACTGATCGGCCCTGTTATTTTGCTAGCAAAAATATTTAGAACTGCCGTGCTTGATCTTCAAAACTGCCATGTTTTTTTGAGGAATTATTCGTAAGCTGTATTCGAAGGCCGCAGTAATATTTAAACGATAGCGTTTTAATTTTTTTAGTTTTTCAAATAATCAGGACATCTTTTCAAAATCATTTTGATAATATTAATAATAAAAACTTGACTTATAAAGACATTTTTAAGTTTGAATGGCAATATTATTAGAAATAAAAGTCATGAAAGTGACATGTACATACAACGAAGGACCCAACTTGTTCGAGTCCAACCAAATTGGAACGAGAATTAAGAGCTTTATAGTTCTTTGGTTGCCGTTTTGACATCTTATGACTATGACACTGTCTATGATCAATTTTGCCTAGTTGCCTACAATCGACTAATTATTAATTAAGTGTTACCTATTCATCAACTGCTATAAAGTGGTTTGCATTTATCATGCAAAAATAATCCTTTATTTTACCAAAATAAAATTGTAATATTGGCATAAACATTCAAGTAACCCGTTCAAGTAGACTGAATGGAAACGTCATTATTTAATTTACATTTTTACATATCTAATCTGTGATTCAATTAGTCTTTGTCGCAAGAAAATAGAGATAGTTTTGATAAGATAATTTGTTGTATTTGCATAATGATAAAACAATACAATGGGCTAGAACTATAGCAAATGAAAATCAGACCTTGTTATTTTATACGTGTCACTAGTTTATTTTTTAAAAGAATAAGAATGGATCATTTTGGCCTCTCACACATATTGCTCGAGCCAGATAAATATAATCCCGATACTTTGGACTTGCTAGTCGATGAAGAAGCTAGAGAATATTGGCTCAACACTTGTGAAAAACTGACCGAGAAGTATGTAAATTTCGCGCTCCTCAATAATGAAGACCCGACAGTAGAAATACGCGCACTTAAGTTTAAAACTTGTTACGTAGAAGCACTAAAGGAACTCAGGATAAATCCGCTGTAAGTATTGTGATTTCGAAATTGAAATCAGGTCATTGGTAATTTTCGATTTATAATAAAATTGTAAAAGTTAATAAGCTATATCAAGGTCAGTGGGTATCCTTAGTGGAGGATCAGTATACAAATTGGCTCAAGATCAATATTGGTACTGGTTTAAACTATAAATAAACAATGTATTATATTAATATATTCTGAAAGAGGGATTCTTTTAGCAGCCTCAGTAAAAAAAATGGTTTCAGTGCTTGTTGTTAAATGGACAACAACAGAACAGTGCGCATACACTACTGTTAATGTTAAAATTAACATGTTTTTTATGAATTTTAGTGCTCATGGGCAGTTGACCATACGATTACTTCTTGACATCAATGAAACATGCCTACGTTCACAGGGATTCTTTGATTTGTGGAAAAAACAAAAAAAATATGAAAATGATAGTGCATTGGCCACCTTAGCTACACGATTAGCTGAATTAGATGCTCTGCCAGATGACCGACAGAGGTGGATAGAAATTATAAGAGGAGCGTTGGCTGGTAATTTCATATTTAACTTAAGTATTATTAAATAGATTAATATGAAAAAATAAATGATTCTTTATACTTTGCAGCTTTTCCCTAGTGTAAGCTACATGTTTAATAAACAGTTATTCCCTGATATTGTCAATTAGTAGTCTCAATATCTCTGTAATAATTATTTTAATACAATGCAGCAGATAAGTTGCCATAACAATACATAATTATGAATAGCTTCTGCTATAATAAATAATATAAATAGCTGGCTAGGGCAACTTATCTTAATTCATTCATTAAGTTGATTTTTTTAGGTAATATGTTTGACTGGGGAGCCCAAGCAGTAACCAGTATTCTAAATAGTGGATTATATGAAGCACTAGAGAAAATTCAGAAGAGGCCATGGTTGTATGATGGCTTAGACAAATGGCTTGATAAACTGGAGGTAAGACCAGCCAATTTTGACATCAATATAGTGTATCAAGGTGAGGGGCAAAGATAATGTAAAAAACATAAGACTGCCATTGTTTAAAAAATGCACTTCATTGTTACAGAAAACTGTCCACCATTGTGCTGCTGTGTTTGTTGATAATAGTGGAGTTGATATAGTTCTTGGTATCTTGCCATTTGTAAGAGCATTATTACTAAGAGGAACTGCAGTAATATTATGTGCCAATGAATGGCCAGCACTAAATGATGTTACCAATGTTGAGTTAGAAGAGATTTTACAGGGCGCTTCACACATTTGTCCTATAATCTCAGCTGCTCTATCCACAGGAGATTTAGTAGTAAGATCAAGTGGACAAAGAGGTCCATGTTTGGACCTTAGGACAATTAGTGTAGGTAAGTTGATGAACTTCATAATTGTGTTTATACAACAAAAAAGATATCAAGTTATAACATATTTTTATTTACAGGATTATGCACTGAAATGAAAGCTCGTGGAGTGGACTTAATTATTTTAGAAGGAATGGGCAGGGCCCTTCATACAAATTTAAATGCTCGCCTTGCTGTAGATTCATTAAAAATAGCTGTAGTAAAGAATACATGGTTAGCTCAGAGACTTGGTGGTCCACTTTTTTCTGTAATCTTTATTTATGAAGAAAAACAGAGTAAAATATAAACAATACTTGATTACAATTGATTTTAATTGTGACTGTCCCCAGTATTCATTTACATTTAGAATTTAAGCCATTGATCTTTGACACCATTTCTATATAGTGATGTCTCCATAAAATTGTGCATTCATATTTTTAGAATGCCCAATCTTCTTGTGTTGATGTTCTTATAGTGATTTTCGGAATATATTGAGTGTTATCTTGAAGAATGACTTTTATTTTTCTAGACCCTACTTAACAATTTTCTACTGATTTATGCTCTTTTAAAGTACGACAATAATACCTTGGTGTTACTATTAAAAAAGAAAAAAAACATTCAGGGTAATGCAACATTTTGTATGGTACAAACTGATTAGCCAAATCAACATTAATATAAGCATTAGGTAATGGGGGTATTAAAATTCCAAACCAAAATATTTGAACTTGTATTGTTTTATTCAAATAATAAAATGACCCAGTTCATACATCTATACACTAAAGGGAGGGTCATGAAACTTCTCAACAATTCATTAAAAGTAGATGAATGCAAGAAAAGTTATCAATATTGAGTGTAAGTATTCACTGTAAAAGTTGCAGTATTGTACAACTGACAACATATCATATAAAAAAAAGTGTTACCTAAATGCTAAGAAATAATAATCTTTGATGAACTATAACACTTCCACCTTTACTACATCCGAAAGTAACATTCTACAGAAAATGCCTCTTAAAACAACAATCCAGTGATTCAAATTTCATAAAGTCAACAGTACATGGGTAGGACTTCATCTTACATTTTAATGATGCTGCTCCTAATATCGCTTAGGATCTATTCAGCCAAGCAATAACTTTGAATAACAAATATGCTATACCAAAAGCATATGCAATTTTTTCTTTCTGTTGTCGCTGAAGTTGCTCTGCCTCTATTGACATTACACGACGATTAAGTTTGACGATCTGACGCCGTAGATGTACCAACTCCTCAGAAGTAGACAAACCTTCACCATTTCCCATTGGTGGTGTTGGGTCTCTGAAAAATTAATCAAAATCATTTAACTTGGTATATATGCTAAAAACCAACAAGGAGTACTTAGTGGAATGGCACAGCTAATGAGAAGTATACAGTACATATAAAGCTCTTTCTTACCTCAATACCAAACGTGACTCAGTCATAGTGGACTCATTGAAATTATCAGGACGGGGAGTAGTGGAACGTGCCCCATCACCTTGAGACCTGTAGTTTCTTGAATTCCTTGGAGGAGAGTTAGTTGGCATGCCTTGAGGAAAGTCATCAGCAGATGGAAAGTAATGTTGGTCAAGTGTAATGACACGAGGTGGTGTGCTGACCCGAATCATACCAGGGTCTGTTGGCAGCACTGCATTATCCAGCTGGATTTCACGAGGTGGAGCTTTTGTCCCTGTAAAAGTGGTAATATTATATGTTAAATAATAATTTAGAAACTCCAACATATTGAAAGAGATTAGAAATTTTCTGCTACAGACTGCATAATTATCCAAACAAGTTCTCATTGAACAAAAGTAACTACAATTGATTGTACACATTTAGGAGCCCTGCACATTATCACATATTTAATTGCTACATATGGCAAGTGCACTTTGTGATGTGTCTAATGACACATGCACAACACCCATCAAATTGACCTCATTAGTTCATTTTTATACAGTAAAATTTGTCCCACAACAATACAAGGCAATAAATATTTGTTTTTGACCTACCTGATACTTTTTCAAAACATGATCAATAAAAATTCTATGGGTATATCCATTTTAATTAAACCAAAAAATGTAGAAGATGAAATATAATCAAGCAAGGCAACTTTATATTGAGTACATTGGCATTATATACTTTTAATAATTAAGTCATTAAAAACTCATTATCTTATTTGAGAAAACAAATGGAATTTTAGTGCCACAATATTCAGTGATATTTTCTTGAAATAGAACAATAATAATATATCATTACTATTTAAATAATACAAGTCACAATTCTGGCATGAAATATCTAGATATTGTAATGAACAAAGTGAAGTAGAGAATGTACAAACAACACATACCAACATGTTGATCCTGTCCCACTACAAGTATCCTTTCTGGTACTTTCATGTCAAACTTTTCATTTGCATAGTCCCAGCCTGACACTATTCCATTTGGAGCACTGTCTTCATCTACTATGTCACCAGTAGCCTTAAACATATCATGTAAAATTTCTAAAATGTGTTCAAAAGCTGAACAGATATGTAATATATGAAATAATAAGCAAAGGAAATATTATAAGTACAAATTTAATGAATCACCCTACTTTTGGATTGTTTTTTTACAATTGTAATTGTTTTGTTGAATTATTGCACCATTTTAAGTGAATAGTTCAATAGCAGGTAAAAAGTTTTGATAGCTACATTTTAGTGGACTAAAATAAAAATAATTATTAGCAGTTAGTTACCTTAATTCTTTGCGGCACAGTCATATGGTGGCTGATAAGCCGTGCATAGGCTTCGTCAGATGTGTACTGCATCGTGGCGGTATAAGCCTAATAGGAAAAAAGTAATAGTATATGGCTTGAGGAAAATATAAGTTTTATTATTTTGTGAGACTGAGAATGTCCAGTGATTAATAAAAACGAAACAAAAAAGGAAAAGAAGAAATTTGAATAATATGAACCATTTTACAAAATAAAATAAATCTTTTATCAAAGTACATTTCTAATGAGCATCGTATATTTTAAAGAGTGGATTAGTAATAAATGGGGTAACTTTAAATACGTATGAAGATATATAATAAACTGTTAAGCTGACAGACTTACTGTTTTTTATTTAATTTCAAACAGTTTATTCCATCTGGGTATGTTAAAGAAAAATAATAAGACAATCGAAATTTATTACACAGGCAGTCGCTAATCGTAATTCGACAACTTTGACAATGACACAATGATGACAATGACAATAAAATCACTGACGTCCACTGACTGACATTTGACATAACGGACACCATAGCTTTTTAATATTTTCTCATTTTAATAATGTTGCCCCACATTAGGATTTTCTCCTGTGTCGTGCGTGGGTGCGTTTACAAACATACAAGTTCAGATACACATGACGCCCAGACCCGGAACAATAATATGTGAATCACACAAAGAGTTGCTCCGTGCGGGAATCGAACCCGCTACAAGTTGCACGGCAGCCAATTGCCCAGCCACCGCGCCAACCGTGCAGTCAAATATTTATTTTGTTTATTTCATTTTGTTACTGTAGGGTAACCCACAGTAATCATAATAATTTCCCGATCGATATCGATCGCAGTGGCCATTCTGTCTAACCAGACAAGCAAGAGGTATGTGTACCACAAGTGTGTGCGCAAACACAGGTACACAGAAAATCGATGGGACTAGAAGAATATCACTTTACTCCAGTCGATTCGGCACCGGCACGTTCGTGCCGAAGTATGACTATAATATTATTATTTAAAGAATAAAGGAACAAATAATATTTTTAATTTAGAATCGCTTTTTAATTGGTTCGTTCTTATTTGATAGAGTTTGGACCAATAATTATAGCACAGAAATCACAATTCAAAGTCAATAAAAGAAAACAACGAGAATATCTGTCAAATGGACAACACTATACGCCGTGTCTAACTGTCATTGGTGGTTGTGTTAACTTGTGTTGTCTCATTTGAGGATGAGAATTATTATACGAAATCTATGAAGTTTTCATATTTATTCATATATTAATAAAAAACTTGAAAAGTATGACCACTTGTAAAGTGTTTTGTAAATGTGGCACTTTTAGATAAATTATTTAAAACACATTTTAGTAGTGGTTGAAGAAAAACTGGTGCACAATGAGAGCCACCGGCTTAAGAATTTCTTTAGTTATTGTAGCTTACGTTCTAGTTAGTTTGGTTTCAAGTGAGGATACTGCCAAGCCTTATGAAAAGAAGTCGAAATCTGTAACCACGTTTGTCAGTGCAAAATGGGAAGCTACGCCGATTGTACTGGAACTTGCGGAATACCTCGCTGGCGAAAGCACTGATTTATTCTGGTCTTTCTTTGATGGAATAAATTCCTTAAAATCTAGTCTTGATTCTCTTGGTAAGTCAGGTAGCAATTTAAGATTTTGACATTACAGTTTGTTTTTATTTTTCATAAATAATTCAATTATGGTTTCAATTTAGTTGAATTTAATGTAACTTGTAATAGCTAAAGCAATTATTAACTCTAGTATCTTATTTAGAGTCAATAATATAATGTTGACTTACATTATGTTAAATATTCTATGAGTTTATAATAATGAATTGCATTGAAATCTATTTTAACAACTCAATAAATTAGAGAACAACCAAATGACTTAGATCAGACTACTATAATGAATTATACTTACTTAATCCATAATATGATACACAATATAAAGTTGTCTAATTTGTAATATTAAATTATTTGTAGAGACTGATAAACAGGTGTATGATGCCTGTATTGGAGTTGCTAGCACTTTGTTGGCCCCTGCTCAGCTGCGGATGGCTAAACTCGCTCTTTCCATGCATCTCACATCCCCTACAGTCCGAATGTTTGATCAGATTGCCACACAGGCCGGAGCTAAGGATGTTACATGTGATGCATTTGTATCAATAGCTTCAAGGAAAATTTGTGATAATGATGCTTTAAGAGATATTCTAAAGTCATACAACCAGTATGATGTGGTAAGTTACTTAATTCATATCTATTTAAATCCTATTACTACTTGTATTATTCCATTATTAACCGTATGGTTTCTAGTAATCCCATTACCAAAAGACAAATGTGACATGTAAAGGAGAATGCTCAAAAATAACTAGAATCAAATATAAATTTTGATGAATATGAATAGTATATAGTCCACGGTCTTCGTTTTTGCCAAAACCATAACTAGATGTGGCAGGAACCTGCAGCATATTCCAATATTGTATAACAGGATGCATAAATAACTGACTTATTGTTTTGTTCGTAATGAAAGAGATGAAGAATATAGATAAGGAATTATATTTATGAGAATTACAGGGAAACCCCAAACCAATAAGCTTTTTCATTATTATACATACATCAACAAGATACAATGGGATTTTAATTATTTTAATCAATTCCAATTAGTTTTTGCTCTAAACATTTTTGGACATTATCCTGTACTTTTGTTGTTTCCAAAAATAATTCACTTTTCATTATTCATGCATATAGGTCGGGTACATTTCAATATTAATAAAAAATGGTACTTACCTCTGTAAATAGTATTCAATAATTGCTTGCATAATAGAAATCAACCTTCAAATGCTAACTATAAGTACTTACTACTTATTATGCCCAATTACAATGTCCATCATAACATTGTATGTTACTTTAGTTTATTGGAATATTACCAAATATTTTTGTATCTTAAAGTAGGATAATGTAAACAACTATATTACTTCACATCACGTCATAAACAGCCTATATATGGCCACTGCTGAACAAAGGCCTCTTCTCACATGTAGAAAGTTTGAGCATTAATCACCACACTGGTGCAATGCGGGTTCGCAATTTCAAACTTATAAGCCCATATTTTGTACGATGTATTCCTTCATCATTTGTCAGTGGTGTCTAATAATAATTCACATTGGTACTTGCGGTTGGTAGGTTTTGAAAGCGCACTCCCATGTATGAGAAGTGGGTGTATTAAATCTCCGAGATATATTATTTTATTAGTTGATACAAACCTACTCAATTGGCAGAGTTCACATAAATGTGTTTAACACTTGCAAGACCTTGAGTACTTCCATTGGTCTGGAAACAAAAACATACAACAACCAGCTGGTGTTATTCAATTCATAAAACTTCTTATTAGGTTTATTAATTCAATCTCTTTGAATATTATGTTTCATTTTGACTTAGTTTCATTAAGCCAATCAATGTTTCTGAAATATAAAAGATTGTTTTCTTTCACTGAAAATATCATTTTAACCTTCATAATTTACATCAATTGATTTGTAATATTAAAATAATAAATTGAATGGGTTTCAAAATCTTAAATATACTGAAAAAGGTGTAAATATGAAAATGTTTTTAATTTTAGGAAGAACACAAGCAAGCAACCTATTTACTGGACCATTCATATCCTAGTAGTGATAACAAGAGTCTAACTGCCATCTTGTATGGAGAGCTAGGAATGAAAGATTTCACAACAAAACATAAGATACTGTCCACATATGCTGATTCTGGAGCTATCAACTATGTTGTGAGATGGAATGTTAAGGTAAATCTATTTTTGTAGTCACAACACATTAATAAATTAATTTAATTCAAACATGGCAATAGAATCACCTAATTACTATCTATGATATTTTCTTGCAGCCACGTGGTAAGCCTAAGTTGCGTCTATCGGGTTATGGCGTTGAGTTACAACTGAAGAGCACTGAGTACAAGAGTCAGGATGATTCAACACCCAAGGAGTCTGAAGACGGAGACTCAGGTAGTCCACCCTCTGAGGAAGAAGATGAGAATGACCCTCAGAATCAAATTGATGGATTTAATTTTGGACGGCTCAAGTGAGGCTAAATATAATTTGTATTATAAAGTAGCACATTTACAACAGCACTACCATTTCGGTAAATGGTATGAAACCTGTGACTGATGTTATACACAGTTTTCGTCAATCAAAATTAATCTCATTCCGATGAAACTTAAACGAAAATTCCGAACTTATTGAGAATTTGTAACACCCCATTAGCCATACGTATTTATCTGGAGGCGTAGACATCATAAACACGTTATTAAATCTAAACTATTTTATTTCAATACAGGAACTTATTCCCCGGCTTACGTTCGCCGCTGGAGCGCTTCCGTCGTCACTTGTCCGAGTCTAATGAGGAGCTGGCTCCTTTGAAAGTATGGCAGATGCAAGCATTGAGTATGCAAGCAGCAGTGGCCGTTGTCGATGCCAACGACGCGGGAGGTGACGAGTCGCTCAAAGTGTTGACCTCTATTGCTCAAAACTTCCCCATGCAGGTAATTAAACATATTTTATGTGAAAACATAAATCCAGCAGCAGATAAAGTGAAACAACATAAATATTATATTGCAGGAGATGAGACACATAAGTTTGTTTGTTTCAGACTAAATCATTAATCCACGTAAATGTTCCTCGTGCTTTCCGTGAAGAAGTATTGTATAATCAAGACATATGGGCGTCATCCCTGGGACTTCGGCCTGCGGAACCTCTGTTGCTCGTGTCTGGGGCTCAGTACGACGCTGAGGAGGTCGATGTGATGGCTCTCTTAGCCGCTTTAAAGGAAGATATTGGACCTATGAATACTTTACATGCTCTTGGTAAGTGTTTCACTGTACGATTTGCGCAGTGTTTGGGTGATCGACTGCTGTACAATGTGCTGCGGGTTCGAGTCCCGCGCCGCCGGTTAAAAAGTGATAATGGCATTTTCTGAGTAAAATGACCATTATTAGCCTGGAATCAGGAAGTTCGGCGGTGTTTCAAATCGCGTCTTGAAAAGCACGGAAAAAAGTTAGTCCTTTGGTCCTGCGCCTGACGTCCTTCCGCTCGTGGGCAGACAGGTCTAGTTAGACAGACTGGCCACACCATGATCGAAATCGACCGGGAGATTTATTATTAGTTTATTTTATTTAACTACACAAGTTCATTTGATAACGCAAATAAATTGAAAATATGATCAATATCACACGAGACTGTGGCCCAGCCTTGTCTGATCTGATAAACGATAAAAAAACGATATGAACTGTTAGATACTATTCTGAGATATTCTTATAGGAAAGCTAAACCAAAGATATTTCATGAAAACTTATTTGTTTATTTATCTAGTTATTTGTTACCTAATGGATGTTATCGATAAAAAATTTTTTAGGTTTATCTAAAAAGTTGATCAACAAATTGATGTCACTGGAATTGGGTGAAGCATATACCTGGGAGGAGTACGGCCTGGACATCCGCGATACGTCGATCACGTGGCTCAATGACTTGGAAACTGACGAACGGTATCGTCGCTGGCCTTCATCTTACATGGAATTACTTAGACCTACCTACCCTGGTATGCTGAGGAATTTGAGGAGAAACATTTATAATTATGTAAGTTTTATGTTGTAATTTAATATAACATTATATTAAATACAAAATTACTTAACATTATTTTTTCTAAAGATAAGTGTTGGTTCTGCTGAAGGTACTATACGATGTAGCTTTTTTCTTTAGGTAATTGTGGTAGACCCAACCTCTTTGGCCTCTGGACCGCCTCTGAAGCTGGGTGAGACGTTACTGAAACACGCGACCCCGGTACGCGTGGGGCTTGTGTTGGCGCCTAGTACCGACAATCCAGAACTAGAAGCTGCCGTCAGATCCGCGTTCAACTACGTTGCGCAAGAGAGAAACTCGAACAAGGAAGCTTATTATTTCCTTACGCAGGTAAATCTAAGTTCATTTATATTACATTCATTGAAGAACTTGAATCTTGTATCCTTTTTATGATAAAGCACCGATTACAACGATTCCGACATTACACACATTTTCGCTTCATCTATATTCATCTCTTCATGAATGCCTTACATCAATCTTCTAAGATTTAACCTCACCCTTAAGGGTGACTTGCCGTGATAATTTTCTAATGTATTAATTTAACTGAATGTCTTCTTAGCTGTTACACCCACCTCAAGATGAGAAGTTGTCTGTCGAGTTCGTGAAGAAGCAGCTGAACAAATACACTAATTTCAACACGAATATCAACGACATCCTCTCGGAAGATTCAGAGTACAACTTCGGAAGACAACTCTCTGATGAGTTTATTTCGAAAATCGGTACCAACAAGTATCCTCAGGTATGTGACTCTTTTAGTGTAAAATTTGACACAAAATCTTAAAAATATTTCAGAAAGTATAATACAAAGATGTACAATGTAATGTTCCAGATACTATCTATGATCTATTCTCATTTTGTTTCAATATTATATTTCGTATTTCTGCACGAGTCATCTTAGCTAAATTAGCAATTATGACACCTAAGCATAGAACTGAACTTTACCACAAAACTATAGGTGTTAGTAAACGGCGTGCCTCTAGTAGAGGAAGGTAACTCTCCCGTGACGACATCAGTGGAGCTGTTGGAGGAAGCCTTGGTGACAGCTCTGTCGCGTCACACCGGCAGGCTGCAGCGCGCCGTCTTCCGCGGGGAGCTTTCAGACTCTGATGATGCAGTCAACTACCTTATGAAGCAACCTCATATTATGCCCAGGTTAGTTACTATGTGGTAACTCGTAACTACTCTTAATAAATAAAATCTTTATTTTGGAATTAAATGATTTATACAATGCAGCTATCAGGAGTACTCATCACAGATATCAAATCCTCAATATGAGGTGTATAAGTCGCATGTCGAGACCATCTCGAAGAAATTTTGGAGGTATTTAGGATTGGGAATGTGCAAATAATCGAAGACACAAGATACTCACCCTACTGCTAGATTGAGGGTTTTTATTGACGCTAACTAATGACACCCCCTATGCACATTTATAAGATTGATTTAAAAGACACATTTAGAAGATATTTAATATGTGTTTATGCCAGAAATATATACGTGTTTGCTTTGATTACTATAATTATGTAAAAACTAAATAAACGGCTACACTGGTATTCATCTTTTCATCTATATGTAACGATTGTACAACTGATATAATGTCCGACAGATTGAACCGTCGTATTTTGGCCTCGGAACCGTCTCAGTACTTGGATCTGTCGGGAGTGGCCGCATCCAATGATTTATTCACAGAGGATAAAATACACAAACTACTGCACTTAACAGGTAAATCATGAAAAAGGAAAAGGTTTTGTTATTAATAAGCACGAACATTGTAACTATATTATTTACTATGAAAATGTCATGTTTTAAACCAGGGGTTCCCAACCTTTATCTGGTCAAGGACCTCTTTTACTTTTGCTTGCGGACCCATACTGATTTTCTCAATCACTTATCAGAATTTTGGATTGACTTTGGATTATTGAAATGAGTTGTTACTCTCATTTGTCTCGTTTTGTGTAACTTTAATGCGAGATTAATCTCGGATTAAACCGTGGGACAGAGGTGTAGTCTTGTGTATTTGTTTTTTTTTTTCTTTTCGCGGACCATTTTTTGTCTTCTGCGGACCACCAGTTGGGAACCACTATTTTAACCAAATATTTAATTTTAATGATATCAAGAATGTAAAGTTACAACCAAATCATCAAGAAATAATGAATTATTTATAACGACCTTATTTTCTTATTTAGGACGAGACGCCTTAGCGACGGCATTACCAATATTGAAATATTTCACAAAATCTGGAAAGCCGGAAAAAGTATCGCAAACTATATGGGTAGCTGGTGACCTCAACAACAAGGAGTCTAGGGAACTACTGAAGAATGCTTTGTTGTTTATGGTGAATACATTTATTTTGTTTATTGAACGCCATGAAACATTTCATTGAGTGTGTAAAGTAGCCAATCTGTAAATTTTATTTCGTTGGGTTTTATATCAAAACAAGTCAAGATACAGACCTTTATATATTCGTATTTATAATAAATAAAAAATAAATAAATTGTTTATTAATGATAAAGATTTTACTATTTTATAAATATTATGTAATCTCGTTACAGAAAGAGTCCCGTGGTGTGCGTGTGGCTTTCATTCCCAACGTGGACGGTACCTCTAACGTGGACCAGTCGCTGAATAAAGTAGCTCTGGCTGCTTTAACCTCGCTGGAACCAGCTGAGGCCACCAAGTACATGTCCAAACTGTTAGACGATGAAGGATGTCATGAAACGCAGACTTGTGATATCTTGGTAAATATTTAAAAAATTTAAGCAATTTTTTACTATTTCTTGCTATTATTTTAGTAATGTAAAGCAGATAAGATGAAATCAAGAAATAATAAAACGTTTTTTATTTGTTTTGACTCCTGTGATCGACTATAGCTGATTAGTATGTTGGTAGCTTTGAACTAATTAAAAAAAAAGTAGTAATCGTAATCGCTGTTGTCGAAATCGACATGGATGTATGTATAGTTCTGTAATATGTCTTTAAAACCAATTTTTAACGCATTTCATACATACCCTATAGCCTGAGCTAGTCCCGGCGCTGAACAAATACGAGTGGGTACTGAAAGCGTCGCGAGTGTTGTGCGCGCGCAGTCTGAAGCTGAGAGCGAGCCAGCGCGCGCTCGTCTACAACGCGAGACTCATTGGACCACTGCACCAACACGAACAGTTCACGCTCGAAGATTTCACACTACTCGAGAGGTAAAACATATTCCCTCCCCCTTAACTTAATCCCCAATCTCCTAATACTCTGAATCCACAATACCCAATCTCAAAACAATTATTTTTTACCCTTAAACGATATTTCTAGTAATAATAATAAATTATTGATCGATAATTCCTTTTTATAGATACAGCAGCCAAATGTACGCGGATAAGCTATCCGAAGTATTGGATAGTAAGAAAAAAGTTAAAGATTTAGACAAGATATTTGAAGATGATGATGATGGTAAGTTTCTTGATAATTATTGCTACGTGATGCGTTATCTAGTTAGTTAAAGTACTGATTTTACTTAACTTTTTGATACTGATTTTAATTAAATGCCAGTAACAAAACGAATTAAGTACTCCTAAAAAAAAAAAAAAAAAAAAAATAGAATCCGGCGATCATAATATTAAATCAAGAGTAATGTTCACCATTACAGTCCCTTGGTTTGATAATTAGTAAAGCGTGCTTGCAGCATGTTTAAAGGGTAGGTTGATATAATACAAAATAATAATATTACTAATGAACACCTCTTACAAAATTCATAGAAACTGGTCGTTGTACATAAAGAAATGATTGTTGTTTATGGCAGACTTGGACGTGAGCTCGTTGTCGTCGGACGAGCGCCTGAAGGTGGTGTGCGTGGTGGCGGCGCGCAGCCCGCGCGTGCGCACCGCGCTGCCCGCCCAACTGCGCGGGGAACACTCGCTCGTCGACCTGCCGCCGCTCCGGGCCGACGAGGCCGCCGTCGAGGTAATGCTCACTACTGCACGGACCAGTTGTACGCTTATAAACGCACATATAACAAAAATAAGAGTAGCAGTAGCTATAAACAAATCTTATCAGGCGATCGCTTCATCTATATTAACTTACAAGAGTTTCATAATACTCCGTTTGTTTGATACCATTTGACGATTCTTTGCACGAACAAAATATCTTTGAATCGTAGATAGTAGCAGTGTTGGATCCCGCATCGACGGCGGCGCAGCGCCTAGCACCGTTATTGTTGGTGCTACGTCGTGTCGTCAACTGTCGCATCAAGCTGTTTGTCAACCCACAGGACAAGAACTCTGATATGCCTCTGAAGAGGTAAAACTTATCATTCTATTTAATGTTATTTTGTTCTCAGTTCCATAGTGTTTTATTTAGTATGTTCTATTTTGTTTTAGAAATCTTAATTTTCCGACGTTAGGTGTTTTATATCTCATTCATACAAATTAAAGTATGCCATAATTAATTGTCAAGTCTCACTAATCGTTAATTATATTTTACCTATTACCAAGTCTTTTTCGAAGTATCTCATTTAAGTTCAAGCCACTACTGAAGGCCGTAGTTATAGGTAGATTTCAGCGACAAACACCGTACGCTGCGGCGTTACCCGCAGTGCCGGCGTAAGGGCCACTGACACCCCGGGCGAAAATATTGTGGCGCCTACTTGAGGGAAGCAATATCAAGTGTTAGTAGTAGTTTTTAATTTTTTTGGCGCCCCCCAGAATTTGTCGCCCTGGGCCATCGGCCCATCACGCCCCCCTAACGCCGGCACTGGTTACCCGCGTAGTTTTTTACTAATATAGTATTATGTTACACGGGTACACGCAGTTTGTTAGTAATCTAGTATTGTAATATGGATGCAGTTTCTACCGCTACGTGTTGGAGCCGGAGCTCCAGTTTACGCCGTCTGGCGCGCTGTCGGGCGGCGCGCTGGCGCGGTTCGCCCGCCTGCCGCACGCGCCGCTACTGTCCATGGAGCTGCGCACGCCGCCCAACTGGCTCGTCGAGTGTGTCAAGTCCGTCTACGACCTCGATAACATACGACTGGCTGACGTCGACACTGTCGTGCACAGGTAATTCATTAAACAAATAAAATGTAATTTTTTAACTAGATGAAAGCATCGGAACAATATTTAATTGGTTTATTTTGCTCCACAGTGAATTTGAATTGGAATATCTTCTCCTGGAAGGTCACGCGTGGGACACAGCTCTTGGCACCCCGCCACGGGGGCTGCAACTAGTGTTGGGGACTCGTGATAAACCGGAACTCATGGACACCATCGTAATGGCCAACCTAGGTTACTTCCAACTCAAAGCCAACCCTGGCGCCTGGATCCTGAGGCTGCGTCCTGGACGCTCTGACGACATCTATGAGATTGTTGGGTAATTCAGACCTAAAATTGTTTAAGAATTCGTATTGCTACTAAATGAAAGTTTTTCGTTAGAGTTAGTTTAATATAACGACTGTTTGACGGATTCCATAAGGAATCGAGTTTTTATTTGCTGTATATCGAATAATTAACCCATAAATAATGTTGTAAATATGTGTTCATAGACACGAGAACACCGACACTCCGGCGGACAGCGAAGATATCCAAGTGCTGATGAGTTCGTTCCGTAGCCACGTGATCAAGCTGAGAGTCAGCAAGAAACCCGACAAACAACACCTCGACCTCCTCGTTGAAAACGATGACAAGAACTCTGGCGGTATCTGGAACTCTATTGCTAGGTAAATAAAGTTTAAAATGTGTTATTCTTATAATATAAGCTGTTGTTTTCAGTCCCTAGTCATTTATACCATAATTTGGTACTTTTCTAGTTCTTTCGGTGGCGGCGAAGAACAGGAGGCCCAAGATGAGACGATCAACGTGTTCTCAGTGGCGTCGGGACATTTGTATGAGCGGTTCATACGTATCATGATGTTGTCTGTACTCAAACACACGAAGTCGCCTGTCAAGTTCTGGTTCCTTAAGAACTATCTTAGTCCTTCACTCAAGGTAAGCAACTAAACGGTAACTACATACCCAAAATAACAGCCTTGTGCTGGGTAATATACATTTTATGTAATAATGGAATGAAATGAAATAGATAAGTTAGTCATCTTCTTTATCAACATGTGCCCTAATTTTTTCTTCACATTGTTCCTTTAAAACTTTTGATACTGATAGAGTTTTATTGAAAATCTTAATTAATGTTTGTACGATGTTAACCGTTACGGTCGTCATAGGACATCCTGCCGTACATGGCGCAAGAGTACGGGTTCGAGTACGAGCTGGTGCAGTATCAGTGGCCGCGGTGGCTGCAGCGACAGCGCGACCGACAGCGCACTATCTGGGGATACAAGATCCTCTTCCTCGACGTCCTGTTCCCGCTGCATGTCAAGAAGATCATCTTCGTTGACGCCGATCAGGTAAACTCTTCAGCTTGTACATCCATAAAAAGAAATAACCGAATAAGTATTGTGGCCAGTTAACACGATAAATATTACGAGGATAATAATATATATAGCAGAGGTTTGCTCTCCACAGTTTTATTTCGGCAGTCAAAGCTTGTCTCATTTTATGAATTACCAAATGTAATTTTTTCAGGTTGTCTTCTTTCTATCCACTTAGATTCATAGTTTTGTTTGATATGGATTGTTTTAAGTTATATATTCTTCTAGATTGTTCGCGCGGATCTAAAAGAACTGGTAGAATTGGACTTGGGTGGAGCACCGTACGGGTACACGCCATTCTGTGACAGCAGGAAGGAGATGGAAGGTTTTAGGTGAGGACGTTTTAAACATACTACACGATAGAAAATAATCTACACTAATAAAAAAGGACACAAATCATAATAATAAAAGGTCATTATTATCTTAAAAGTACAATGAGCGGTCTTGTCAGTAAACAGTGATATGTGTACTTACAAAGAATTAAATAATTATTTGCTAAAGTTTGTATTACCTTAGCAGGAACGGTTTTTGACTCTGTCGTTGGTAACATTTAGGTTCTGGAAGCAAGGTTACTGGCGCAACCACTTGCAAGGGCGCAGCTACCACATCAGCGCTCTGTACGTGGTGGACCTGAAGCGGTTCCGTCGCATCGCCGCCGGGGACAGGCTGCGCGGCCAGTACCAGGCACTCAGCCAGGACCCTAACAGCTTGTCCAACTTAGGTCAGTTTACATTTTTACTAAAGAGTATTAGCTAAATTACTTTAATTCCCCTGTTGGATTTGTTACTTTTGCACATAACACATATGATTCTAACGAATTTTCACCAGTTTTAAATCCTGTAAGAAACCTATTTCTTTTTTTAAAACTTCTACATAAATCTTTCTGTCAACAGGTTTTTAGAGTAATACTAAAAAAAAAACTGTTTACGAATTATTGTTCGTAGAAACTTTACAGGTGGTTTAGTACGTTGTAAAATATTTGTTACAGACCAAGATTTGCCAAACAATATGATTCACCAAGTAGCGATTAAGTCGTTGCCTCAGGAGTGGTTGTGGTGCGAGACATGGTGTGACAATGACTCGAAGGCGTACGCCAAGACTATCGATTTGGTAAGTTCTCGTAAGAGTTTAACCAAACGTACGGCGGCAGTACATTGAAATATTGCGTGACATTACGCAACAGTACATTTCATAGGATGATGACGTGATAAGCACCAACTGGTAAATTGTGATGTGCTTCTATCTAAATAGTTTTAACATTTTTTCATTAACTAACCAACTCAGTAGTGTTTAATAATTTATTTTCGTACCATCATCGTCATAATAATCAATATGTTGATTTTTAACGTAAATTTATTAATTTATCTCGCAGTGTAATAACCCGATGACGAAAGAAGCGAAGTTGTCGGCTGCGATGCGTATAGTGCCGGAGTGGAGCGAGTACGATGACGAGATCAAGGGGCTGCAGGCGCGCGTGCGCCGCGGACTGTACCAGGCCGCAGACCATGATCAGGTGATGACCATGATTTTATGATACGGATATTAAAAGAGGAATTATACCGTTACTCTTATTTTTAAGTAAATTATTTAAAATATTCGGTTTACTAAAGTGACTTTGAGAAAAGTTTATAATGTCGAATTGGGACTCGTATTTTATGAGTTTGAGCGACGTCGCGCAATTATAGCTTTAATTTAGACCCATAATTGTCAAATACAGCAGAAACTGTATCTGCTTATTGTTATTAGTTTGGGGAATAAACTACAGTAGAGTCCGTTTATAATGACATCGAAAGGAATTGACAAACACGTCATAATAAGCGGACGTCATACAAAGCGTTATGTATAAATGAAAATCTTTTTTATGTAAATATGTATGTATTAAGTATTTTAATACAGAAACATAGTATATTTGCATATGTGTAAGGCCATATTAAAATCAAAATCAAAATTGCACGTAATCAGCAGATTATTATAATAACACATACAAGTGTATTTTTTATTGTAAGTAATCTGTAATTTTTGTCTGCTTTTGTTTCTTCATTTTATTGTAAAAACAGACTCTCACACTATTGTGTATAGAAGACATAGCTATGGTCAAATTATCATTTTCAATATTGCTGTGGACAAATCGTGATAATAATTCGTCGGGAATTAACGAACATTATTGAAGGTAAAGAATCGTGCCGGTCATTATAACCGGACATAATTTATTAAAAATGGGTCATATAAAGCGGCATGTCACTGTAAGGGAAGTCATTATATCCGACTTTTTTATAAAGAATTTTATATGAAAACCAAACTTCGTCATGCAATTACGTTATAATAACCGGTTGGTCAATATAGGCGGAGTCATAATAAACGGATTCTTCTGTACATTTCTTTGATTAACAAACGTTTATGGTTATTTGTTAGTCTACTAGTTTTCAATGAATGTAATAACAAACGATACATTTAATTTGACAGGAGATCGAGAGTACAGATCACCAAGAGCCTGCAGCAGAGAGTCCTTCAAGTAAGTAACGATCGTTATTAGTTTAAGGCGACTTAGTTCAGCCAGGTGTACTAAAAGTACTTTTTTGTTTCAGAACACGGGGACCATTCTGAGTTATGATGAACTAAAGTGTTTGATATTATTAGTTTATTCCAATTTTGTTGAATGTCGAGCTCGGGTGAATGTGCTAATAGGAAATGCTCACTGTATCTGTTCAGTTCAGCATTAGTTACGGCTGAACAACTCTTATTATCTTTGTTCTATATAACTATGTATTTTCCCACAATTGTTATAAGTAATGAGCTTTTATTACTCTAGAGAACAGTTTTGTTACTCTATATAATTCTAACTTTCGGCAATACAATAAGTATATTGAAATTATTTTCCTAAATTCAATAGCATTTATCGTTGATATAAAATTATTGCCTTTATTCTGCCTATATACGATGCCATATTTCAAGAATGTATAATGAAGCATCAAATTCTTCTTACAACTAGTACTTGTTTTCTGTTAGAATTGTGCTAAGACAGTGATGTCTGCGACGTCGCTCGTGTAAGCATTTCCACCACCAGTTATCAAATAAGTAAAAATGATGTGATTTTTAGTTGATAAGTGAAAGGATTTTCTTCCTGTTTAACTGAACCTATTGAAGCGAAAGTTTATTTTTATATTTCCAGTAACAAATTCCAAAATTCTATATAATTTTAGTGATAAAACAGCCGTGTGTATATGTAAGGTAAATTATGAAGCAGTCTCGAGATCTCACAAGTTAGTGAATTGATTTTACAGTGAACGTCTTTAGATTGGTTGTAAGACATTAGACCATATTTCTTTAATTCAACGTTGCTCAGTATATTTAATTGGTGATTAACATAATGCATTGCTAAAATACAATAGTATTGTAAATAAACCTATGTCACATTTATTACTTACTTTCATTGTTACTTCCTTCACTATTAATAAATATTACCTCATTTTTTTTCTTTTGAATGAATTCAACATAAAAATGTGTATTTTTTATGAATTTTGTCCCTGATTTAGTGTCCTAAAGTTACAATTTTGCATTTTAAATTATTGTTAGGGTCGGTTCATATCTGACGTAACATGCGTCGCATATTATCGGTCAAATAACGCCAGAACAGACAAAAGTATAGAAAAACACTTGACCATTCACACTCAACCGATGATACGTTCGTCGTATGTTACCTCAGATGTGAACTGACCCTTAATGGAACGAACCAGGGTTAGATTCGTTTATAGTACACCCTTTTATGTTTTATACGAATTATAGAAGTAGTGAATTTGGTTTATAAATAAAACAACGTTCTATTCTAAGTACGACTTTTATATACAAGAGTTCTTAAGCAGCTAAGTAATAAAATTATCATTTGACATGGAACGACTATAGATATCGAATACGACTAAAACTACGAAGTATTAAAGTTAATTTGACAATAAGATATCTAAATCTACAAGTAGGTAGGTAAGAGTTTAATAAATACTACAATATGTACAACAATGCGAATAAATGACACTAGGAATATAATACTTAGTACATTTACCGTAGGATAAGTATGTCTTTTTTTATTAAAACGATTACACGTCGTAATGACAGAATACAGATGTATGATTTTAATGCATCAGCACAAAATGGAAAACATCAATATTATTCATAGCTGAATATACAGCGGTGGGCAAATACGTCTTTAATTTCTACTCAATACAATTTATTGTCGAAATATTTGAAAGTACATACTAAGTTACGTAATAATTGGAATTATAACTTCCGATATGTTACAAAATAACAGACAGTCTTAACGAATAAATAAAACCATTTAAAAAGTGTCAAGAGTTCTAAGTACCTACAGTGAAATACTGATAACGCTTTTCAGAACGTTACTTGCAATTGTTATTCTTCAATATAATATTTATATCTGCGGTATTACAAGTGGTCGATAAAATAGTGTTCCTTGCAATAAAATAAATTGCAAACACATTTCCAGAATTTACCATTATGGTACCTGGAGATTTCAATCGATTTTCTTTATAAAATAATAATTCATAATATTTAGTTCACAGTCGTGTCAGTGCTCTAATATTTTTCCAAAGTCTCCATTGATTCACTTTCACTAAAACTTTTAGGCAAAACTAGTAAATAACCATAATTCCATCTTACAGTCGTTTTATAGATTACAAGAGATAACCGGAACTATTTAATATTAATTGCTTAGAAAGGTAAAATGACTAGTCAAACATTATATTTTATCTCTTTGGTTCAAAATATACTGGTTCGTCTTAAAATTAAACGCAGTAAAATTAATAAAATCGGAGTGTCAATCAGGATTTGGTAACTTGTGGAAAAAACCTACAGGATAGTTTCATTGATATAACCGTAATTTGGGGATATTTTCCTGCAGCTAATGTGGTATGCTTTATTTAAGTTCGATAAGAATAGCCGATGCGTAAGTAGATCAGTTGCAGTAGTGTTCCTCAGTGGTGAGGCGGCAGAGCTGGCAGTCGACGCGGCAGCACCAGTGGTACCGGCAGTGGCAGCGCTCCAGGCGGCTGGAGCGCACGGCGCGCCGCCCGCGCCCGCAGCACAGCCGCCCGCACCCGCCCGCCGCGCTGCCCAGGCTCGCGTTGCACTTCCTGCACGGGGGACAACACTGCTATGTACAGGCTGCTTTGGCAAAATCTCGTATCAGGTTATAGAACAGATCATTTCCAACATTTTTGACAAACAAAGGGATAGGCGGAAATGAATAGTTAATAAAATATTTAACTTTTAGTGTTAATTTCAAATTAGTTACGCGGCAACACTAAAACTGAAACACCTAAAAAGAAACTAGCTTGACGTAATTTTTAATTCGTTTATTTACTATTTATAATTATCAAATAAATAATAATAGTGTTATTTACCACACAGTAATTCCAAATTCACGGAATATGTTTTTTTCAAGTTTGACTCAGAAATATTCTCATAACTTCAACATACCGGGGGACTAATGCCAAAGACTAGACAGTTCTTCAGGATATTTTATATTTTTAAAGATTGTTATGTTATGAGGTATTGTTCGTACCTGCCGTGGGTGCCGAGCGAGCCAGCGGCGGGGTCGGGCTCGCAGTAGTCGGGGCTGGGCGTGACGTAGCGCAGGCGCGGGCGGGCGCGGCGCGCGTGGCGGGCGTGCGGCCGCAGTGCGGGCCGGCGCGCGCCGCCTCGCCCGCCAGCGCCGCCGCCACGCGCGCCAGCGCCGGCAGCGCGCGCCAGCACGTGCGCACCGAGCACGACCCCGACACGCCGTGGCACGTGCACTTCGTGCGCATTCCGGCAGACACCGCCTGCACATGCATACAAGCCGATGCTTGACTAAAAAGTACTTGCGCCAGGAAGTTTCAATACCAGGTAGTCAGACAGACAGTTACATGCAGGAGATAATTATAAAATCTTAACTCATATGTACCTTTCTTCCAAATCGTCCATTCATCAAGTTAGCAGATGCAATAAGCTCTCGCAGTCGTTCAAGTCGTGTTCGCAAATCCACTTGAGGGTCAAACCTTGGGTCGTCAGCTGCCATACGATATTCGATATTGCGGTATCTGGAGCCTCTGTCGTCATAATCATACCTGATGAAAAAGAAAATATCTTAGTACCTACTCTGATATTCAATTAGTTTTCTCTTGATTATATTGCCACGTTATGCGTTTTGCTGTAAAGCCTGACGAAGTCTGATGATCGTCGTGCAATAACGCTTTAATACGCTAACCTCGGTCTAGATCTGAACCTTTTCCGTGTAGGCCGGCCTCGGCGCGGGGAGCGTGGGAGTCGCTTTCGGCCACGACGTCCCTTCTTCTTGGTCTTTGGAGTTAATAGAAACCTTAAATGTTAGCTGGCGCGGGCTGATCGTCCACTAAGATGACTACGGGTGGTATCGTGGTTGGCTCTATAGTTGTTGTAGTAGTGGTAGGTAGCTCCGTCGTAGTAGTCTCTATTTCCAGGATATTTTCCACCTTGCCTTCTCGAACGTCTATTTCATGAGCATCCAGAAATTGTTTCGCAAACCTATAAAAGATACCAAAACAAAAAATCTTTTAACAAACGCATATGTGATGAGTATATATTGATCAACATTTTGCTGTACCTATTATAATGAAGGTATAGGTAGGTATATATGCTAGAGATAGTGAGGCTGCGTAAGTAACACTCGCTCGAGCATGCTAGAAACAAATAAGAGTAATATACCTTTCAGCCCATTGAAAATTATCTCCACATCGTTCGTACCTGCCATGGGTGCCGAGCGAGCCAGCGGCGGGGTCGAGGCTCGCAGTAGTCGGGGTGGGCGTGATCTGTGCGCAGGCGCGGAGGCCGAGCGCGGCGCACGTGGCGGGCGTGCAGCCGCAGCGGGCGGCGCCGCCGCAACGCCCGCCAGCGCCGCCGCCATGCGCGCCAGCGCCGGCAGCGCGCGCCAGCACGTGCGCACCGAGCACGACCCCGACACGCCGTGGCGCGTGCACATCGTGCGCATTCCGGCAGACACCGAGTGCCTGAGAACGATATTAACTAAAAAAGGTACTTGTCCAGGAATTTCAATCAGGTAGTCAGACAGACAGTTACATGCAGGAGATAATTATAAAATCTTAACTCATATGTACCTTTCTTCCAAATCGTCCATTCATCAAGTTAGCAGATGCAATAAGCTCTCGCAGTCGTTCAAGTCGTGTTCGCAAATCCACTTGAGGGTCAAACCTTGGGTCGTCAGCTGCCATACGATATTCGATATTGCGGTATCTGGAGCCTCTGTCGTCATAATCATACCTGATGAAAAAGAAAATATCTTAGTACCTACTCTGATATTCAATTAGTTTTCTCTTGATTATATTGCCACGTTATGCGTTTTGCTGTAGGAAAGCCTGACGAAGTCTGATGATCGTCGTGCAATAACGCTTTAATACGCTAACCTCGGTCTAGATCTGAACCTTTTCCGTGTAGGCCGGCCTCGGCGCGGGGAGCGTGGGAGCCGCTTTCGTCCACGACGTCCCTTCTTCTTGGTCTTTGGAGCTGCACTGGTGTTAGCTGGCGCGGGCTGATCGTCCACTAAGATGACAACGGGTGGTACCGTGGTTGGCTCTATAGTTGTTGTAGTAGTGGTAGGTAGCTCCGTCGTAGTCGTCTCTATTTCCAGGGTATTTTCCACCTTGCCTTCTCTAACGTCTATTTCATGAGCATCCAAAAATTGTTTCGCAAACCTATAAAAGATACCAAAACAAAAAATCTTTTAACACACGCATATGTGATGAGTATATACGTATATTGAAAACAATTTGCTGTATTATAATTCGTAAGTAACACTCACTCGAGCATGCTAGAAACAAATGGAGTAATATACCTACCTTTCAGCCCATTGAAAATTATCTCCACATCCACCCCATTTAAACCTGGCGTGAGGCTCGGCGGGTGTGATCTGTGCCTGCCGCGGAGGCCGAGGCGGCGCACGTGGGGGTGCAGCGCACGAGCACGCCGGCAACGAGCCGGCCGCGCATGCGCGAGCCACCGACCACGTCAGCGCCGCCGCAGACATCGCGTACACGTATGCTTGCTCACGAGTGCCTGAGAACATAACGAAACCTGTGTCTATGAATGTAACCAGTGACTCTGTTTGAGCAATATCCTATCGTTGTAACCATTCAGACCCCAGAGTAACCCATGACTTTACATTGTAAGTATTCGTTTAACTCCATAATATTGAGATGTTAATTAGTTTTTTTATAGATTTGCGTATCTACTGAGAGTAAAGTAGTGCTAGGGTGATGATGTTAATACGCTTCCCAGGATCTGATGATGCTTGCGTGTCTTCTAAGTACTTGTCGGCCCGTTCTGTAGCTTTTAATTCGAAAGATCTAAATGAATTCGATCGCAGTCCGCCATGTCATTTATTATGTGAATAATCTTAACCAATAACGGACGAAAATGCGATTGGTAGAGCTGCGAGGTTGGATATCGAAATGGTTTATGCAACATAACTTTTAGAACTTTCAACTCTATTAAGATTTATTTTGGAAGCACCACTAGTCAGTAATATAATAGCCAAGCACTGATTGGTACAGTGCTAGGAAAATCATTTTAAAAATAAGAGGGGAGGCGGATTCCCTAAGCGACTTTAAGATACGTATAAGTCTTAAAGTTAGGTTTGAGACGGCCTCAATTTGTCCCAACGTAGACCCGAACCAATTTGTACGCCGAGGTACCTAGTATTTTCAGTTTTAGTATGTGTTGGCATCATTGACGTTAATGTGTGTTAACATGTTGCATATAGAACATAATAAGCAGCTTTTCCGTCTGCCGAACTATTCCGAATATCCCGTCACCGGCGAATGCCACTCTATTCATCCGCCGATGTCGACTTTTTTTAGTCAGCGTAATTTATCCGATTTTACGCAAAGTTAGCAGCCGTAGACTTGGTACGTTATGAATTTTAGAACTTTCCGATCTATTTGAATAAAAAGCTCAGCAGATTTCCTTTTGTTAAAGAATTTGATTACCCAACGACCAGCTGTGTTCCGAGCTTTTGATTCTTAATTTTATTGTAATTGTTTTATTGTTCTCGTAACATATTAACTTAATTTATTTTATAAATGTGGACATTTTACCTATGAATAAAATTATATAAGTTAATTTATTTTATAAATGTGGACATTTTACCTATGAATTAAGTTACTTATTATAGATTAACTAACCATTTCATTTGAGAAGTATCCGCCAAGCGTACAGTAGGCAAACGTCTAGTCTATTGTATAAAACTTGAAGCTTTTGTATAAGTGTGGTAATGATAGGCACTTTCTATCAAGGGAATCGTTTTTAATTACAAACGATATCAGCGCGATAAAGCCCGCACGTCCTTAGCTGAGTTAAACAATGGCATCTGACGGGCTTATCACACAGCACATCGGCAGCGCAGACCGCGCGTGAGTGCACAGCTCACGGTTATCGCGGAATGACTTCCCTCCCCCTTCCACCGGCACCCTCACCACCCCGCGCCCTGCACGCTTGATTCATGCGTGTAATTAAATCTTTTGTCCGTCTCGCTGTACCTCGAGCTCGACCCTAAACCCTCACCACTGATCGCATTGTAAGACGAGCTTTCGATCGTCTTTCTAATTTAACAGACTAAAGATAACTTTCGTGCTTTTCACAAGAAAAGCTTTATCTCATCAATAAGGATTCGTAAGATTGATTTATATTTTTAACTTTGTCCGCTTTCCGAAAAAACTGCCTTTCATTCATTTGTGGAGTGCTAGCAGCTCGTCGATAGTTTAAGCTTACAACATTATTCTTGGTGGTGGTCGTGGTGCACTTTATACCACAATATATTAAGGTACCTACATGATGTTTCATAATGATTTTGTCCATATATTATATTTATTTATAAATTTAAACTTTGGAAAAACTAATAATTGTGCTACTTACAGAGTACCTACCTGGCTTATCTTATTGGTATCAGGGGTTCCTTGTGAGTTTTACTTTACTTGGTTAACTTCCATTGCGAAAGATAAATATTTCATGACAAAAACAACCAATTGATGAAGTGTATTTCATAGTTTGATAAAAATGTTCTAATTGATTTGTTCATATGTTTCCAGTCCAAATCAAACAAAAATATTAAAACTGCTGGAAAAGATTACATAAAATGAACAGTTTATAAATATTTATGATGCAATTGAAGGGTTATTCTGATGATGCTAGAATTTTTCTTAAATTTTCCTATGATCATTATCACTATTATGAGTACCATGCTACATGAGATATCAAGACTCACTGCCACACTCAGAGTCATTTAATGCTTACTTAAACTATTCTTTAGTAACGATTTTGTAAGGAAAACAATTGCTAAGGACTAGGTTAAGTAACCATTAAATGTACTCTGAATTTGTAACCCAATGACGACGAATTTGATAGGAAGTTACTAAGTTAGCGAAGTCGCGTGAGGCATTACGTATGTACCGATATATTTTTCGCATGTAAAGCAAAACGTCACGACAACCAGCTCATAACAAAATCAAATATTTGTGATGCCGTGACACCGGCGGTAGGCACCACCTGTCACGTCGAGCAACGATGACGAATATCGCGGCTACATCCAGTGCCGGGGATTCAACGTAATTGAAATTGGTTTTAAAAACGGTGTCATCAATGCGAAAATTGTGCATTGTGCGTGACCAAGATTTTAATATTTAAAAAAAAGTAGTGATATAGAAAAGTGAATATCAAACTCGATATTTTTAAATCTTTTTGTCTAGTGACATTATGCAAAATTAGAGGGACGCTTATCTAAGTAAGTAAGCACCTCGGCTCTTAATGAAAAGTTATTCTTTGTTCATTGCCACGGCGGCCGCAGACTTTATTCGCTTCGTAAAACTTTTAATTAAAATGTATCAAGCCGGGAGCACTCCAAAGATTCCTAACGGTTTTGTTTGTAGCCGACAACGTTCCGTGTCAATTAATTTCCTAAAGTGGGCAGACGGACGCCGAAATGGTGACCAAAAACAATGCTCTGTATTTCGCAGTAGTCGACCGTCGGCATCCGGCCCGCACTCGCTGCCAACTACACAATGTCGCCGACCATGCTAAAACTAGAAAAACTTCCCCATTGTTTGTCTTCTTTTCTATTCCAAACTTTTAGATACTTAGTTGTTTTTGTAACGTCTCTTCGACCGCTGATTGTGAACACCAACATAAAAGGAAATTGAATACCTAGTTTAAAATCTACAAGAATACTAAAAATATATGATAGGTTTAGCTGCAGACAAATACCTAACAGATTTGTTGGTTTAATAAGTATGTATGTAGGTACATAAAGCCACGTCACATTATGGAAGCGAATTATTGTACAAGCAGCCTACGCCGAGGCTCGTGCAAAGTTCGTGCTGGCATAGAGTTATGAAGACATCGCGTGACGTCTTCCGTTATTTAATAAGGTTCCTTCGCCGACTGTACGATCGGCATCGGCACGATTGCCCTTTAATTTCTACTCGATCACTATGAGGGACTAATTAACAATAGAAAATTTAAATTCAAATTAAACAATGGTGTAATTTGAAAATTAATTACCCGAGAAGTGATAAATATGTTCATGTGTCATGTAAATAAAAAGAATGGTCGGAGCGGAACGGTACCCGCGCACCGTTGCTGAAAGAAAGGGCGCTGTCGTCACGCCAGCCGCGCTCGCACAATACATCCAGGGTGATTTAAAAGACTCGACAAACTTGTCTCCCTTATCTTACATTTGTGATGGAAGTAGCAGCTTTTTCTAAAGACGGGAAAACATGTTCTTGTGTTGTATGGGAACAAAACAGCGAGAATAAATACTAACATTGTAAAAAAATGTGTAGTCCATGGGTGCGGTAGTGCTGATCACTTTAAATCAAGTAATCTATCTATTCGTTATCTGATTAAAATAATACAAATATAACAGAAACGATGATACAAACCTGTGAGGAGATCAGGAGTAAATCTGGGAGCAAGTTCAATGGATGAGCAGTTCCAGCGCTCGCCCTGGTGAGCGGAGAGACAGGCAGCCCGAGCGAGGCGCGCAGCTCCCGCCACGTGGGGCATAGCCGAGGGCTGGCGCCGGCACGCGCGCGCCTGCCCGCCCCACAGCCAGCCCGCGCGACGAGCCTCCAAGCAATCATTCTCCGTCCAGTTGCCTTCGCTCTCATGCAAAGCCCTGTATCCAATTCAAAACAATACAATTGTAATGGGCGTACCTGGTTTTTTATAATTTAGATTTTTAGACTAATAAATGGGGTTTCAACCAAAAACTAATTTAAATAAAACAATTTTATGTACTTAATGTAATGTTTATTTGAAAAATGGTAACCATCCATAGCCTAAGTACCTAGGTGTCTAATTAAGTTATACAATGGCAGTGAATTGTTAGTACGTATAAAGTTAGTGCAAAGTCGTTTAACACTATTTAGTAATTTTCTTTTCATGTTCTACGTTATAAGAGGATGATGATCCGTCACCACGTCTGGCTGATTCTGGTCTTTGGCCACGCTGAAAGGCTTCACACATTTCATACAAATAGTTCGGTAGAAAATCAGAACCCTCGCCTTCTCTACGCCGTAGCACGTGGTACGCCTCGCGTAGCGTAGGTTTGGGTGCCAGGCGTAGCTCTAACTCTACGGCTGTAGGAAAATGAGCTGCCAGCGAATAAACTATCTCCAAGTCTGATGGGGACGGTGTTAAATGTCTATAGTTGGACACTTTGTGCAAGAAATATTCTGACATACTGACTCTGGGATTACTCTCGTCGTATTTTCCTAATTTCATGTCGTATAATACCGCTTTTTGTCTGTCGGGGCCCCAGAATTCTAGTTCGAAAGCTTTATAGAATGTTTCCACATCTTTGAACTCACTCCTGAAGCATCGAGCCCACATGAGTGGAACTCCTTCTAAACATGAAATAATGAATGGAAGTTGTTTTTCCTGGGCCATTTTTAATTCGGATATGTAGTACTGTATATTTTCTAAGAAATCCATAGGGTGAGTTTCTCCCACGTCATCAAAATGAGGTCTCTTATTAATAGTTGCAACTATCCAGTCGTTGATATTTTCTGACGATAAATATAAGGTGGTTTTATTCTTTTCTTCATCGAGTTCAACAATTTTTGGCCTGTCCTCCTTACGTGAAGTGCTCGGTTTATCGAACGCAGTTTCAGCTTTACCCAGGTTTGGGAGCGACACGTGGCTGCGTAGTCTAGACGAAGGCATTGGAAGGCTTTGGTAAACATCTTCTTGACTGGAAAAACGGACTCCGAAGCCTAGAGTCGTCGGTTTGTGAATAGAACTAGTGTACATAGAACTCCTGTACAAAATGTCATCCTTCCCAGGTTGTTCTTCTGGTTTCTTTTCCTTTGTCACAGATGAAGATATCTTGTCGACCATCTCAGATAGGTTTGTTACTGAAGATTTAATTTGACGTAAATCAACGAACAAACTCATTATAATGTTCTTTAGTTTTATTCGTCCATTTTCAGATTGTTATTATGTAAACGAGGTCAATGGCTGTAACAAAGTAATACTGGATGTTATGATCGTATCACATGATTAAATGCTTAAGATAAACTACTTCTAATTTAGTTAACTACACGTGCTCGTTCACTGTAAAATACAAAACATAAACTATCCTTCCTAGGTACGCTGTTATTGATTGACTTTTAATTTAACCTGCTACTTGATTGATGACTAGTCAAGTGATCGTAAAAGTGTATTCATGCGCTATTGTATACCAGACAGACCAAAATAAATAAGAGTTATTCATGTAAAACTTACTACTCGTGCTTGTGACTACTACACAATAGAAAGAGCGATCTAGGTAGTCTTTGTGATTCAACACGTTGTTTTATTGTGTATTTAGTAGTCGATGAGCTTTTCCTAACAATACGGGTAAAAATGCAGTGAAATTTATTACCAAAGATCAATAATATTTTTCTCTTTTATGTTTATAATATTTAAATATTTTGCAATAAATAAGTCGAAATTGTAAGACAGTGCGTTGATAATAGTTGAGTATGAGTGGCAGTGCGCTGGGCGGGTAAAGCGTGCGTAGCAAAGTTCGTAGCACAAGGAGCTTACGTGCGACGGCGGCGGGCGGGCACTCCGTACTACCCGCGGACTACAGCGACTGCCGAGGGATGCGGCAGGCGTACTTGCCGCTTTTTATATACAGCTTACGTTACGATAACTGGGTTATCGTAGACGGTATATTAAATTTCATTGACGTTTCGTTGTGCCTGCCAAGGACACGCGTTGCCGATGGTACCGTTTCCAATATTGCGAGGGGAACACGCTTTGTTCAAATATCTAGGTTGAATTCGTGCCATAGTTGTGAAACTAACTGAATTTGTTGCGCTCGTAAAATCATCAACATTATTTGAATTAACTTAATGGTAATCACGCTAATGACAAGCAAAAAGCTGAAAACTTAGTTTTCTGCAGATAACATAATATGTTAACTGTACCTATACCTACTAAAATAATATTAAGTATGTTAATGTAATCTTAATTGGTACTTCTTTTTTGGGACAAGCATAGCAAAACCATTCAAAACCGCTGCAACTCCTCCAGGATCTACTGTAGATACAACCATACACTAAAGTCCGGCGCCCCCAAGGACATTCATCTCACAACGATATAAATCAGAAGATATTATTAGATGAGATTAAAAAAATATAGTTTCCACTTTCCTCGGTGTTTAATGCAAGAGGCAGAATGACTTACGCCTAAAGACACAAAAGAGATTACACAACTGGGTAAAGCTCAGTCGTCAAGCACAAGGGAAATATACCTACTTGCTTCAAATAATAAGCATGGCAAAAATGCAATCAACAGTCGGAAGACGTCCACTGGTCCGTATAATAAGCTACACCAGATGAAACAATTAAATTATCTAGCATAGTGTTACGGTTCATATTGCCAGAAACCACACTGCCAAAGTATGTGATATCATCACAGTAGTCACTATAGTCAAAATTAAATACTCTACTACCTATTTTATGTAACTTGATTTGATTTGATATATTATAACGGGTTAGTTGAAGCTTCCCAAAATTAAGTAAAATATAATGAGATGTTCCGACTGTGACAGGTATTAAATAGGGTTAGCTCGCAATTACAGCTTCAAAGGTAGGTTTGCCGTTAGTTATTACCGACTACACTGCAAGTTCATTATTGATGCATTAGTTCCGCGGCTGGCCGCCGCTCCGTTGCGCATATCTTTGCGACCGAATGAACAATAAACAACCTGCCGGCCTTCCTTCCATGCTTTTTAGCTTAACATGAACCTCGACAGCAAGGGGAAAGTGCGTGCTGTGCGTGTCTTTGTCTCGACGTGTTTGTATACATTTTTAAAACAAAATATAGGCTGTCATAGTAAAGAGTTGTATGTAAGTATGTACATACAGTATATGCTAAAAAGGATCAGTTATTAGGTAATATTTTTTATACTTTAAATAGTTTAGTCCTATTAAACAATAGGTTAAAAGCTATCTTTTAGTTTAGACGATAGCCGAAAACGGTGGATTCTGAATGTAAACTGGCAAATAGGTGCTTACCTATATGTTCTAGTAGGTAGTCTTAGTTAGCATCAAAAATCCTAATTAAAAAGCCGTCATAGAAATTAGCTTTATTTCCTTGGCAAAGTCAGTGTAACCGTGTAATATTGAGGAAGAGTGCGGAGGGGGGGTGACACACAGCGCACGCGACGTCACCACTCACGGCAGCTATCATGACGAGCGACGGGCCACGTCACTCGGCCCGCATGCAACCACTCGCTAATAGCAGCCTGCAAACTTGGAAACAGCTACGCAGCACGCATCCGCAGAACAGCGCAGCACCAATTGACTCCGGCCATCACGTCACGGTGCTACGAGCCCAAAGCTTCCGTAATCCTACTATTATGGTTAATTCATGTGGAATGTAATTGTTCCGTTGTTGGACTCCGGCCGGGAACATTATCGCATTCGTCACGCCGCGCACGTGTACGTTTGATCTAATAAAATAATTCCCGTATCAAATTTTACGCGCCTATCTCGATCTGGTAGACAAAGAACCGTGCAGAGGGGCACAGGGTTTCGCTTTGTCATAACTGGTCGTTGGCACAAAAGACCACCCAGTATTTTTGGGTAGATCTCTTTGTGTTGTACATGCAGATAAAATAGGCCGTCACAATGTAATTTTTCTAATACCGAAAAGGGTCACATGTCTACGCAATAATAAAGCCATAGCATTATTAAAAATGGCAACTAAAAATATATAACAATACTCGTACACCGATTTGGTATTACAAGACAACAGATCCAAATTGTGCGTACCTATTTTTAAAAACGCGAAATAGATTTTATAACATATTTTCTTTGAATTTATCTACCACTGTACCACCTAATTTAGGTACCTACTAATAATTATTTTCCTCATAACTGTCCAGCTGAAATAGAGATTTCTACGTTACCTATATTATATTTGTTAAAATTACAATATGTCTAGCAATGTTTGGTGGATATTTTATTTCTTTGAATCATTATTTTTGCTGTTGCGAAGTTTGCCAGCCTGTTACTTTAAAATTGTAAAACATTTAAAACATCGTCAAAATCCCACGATGGAGCAAAAACCCGTTTGGGGCGCAATACAGCTGACGCGGCTGCAGCGGCAGCGGCGCGTCACTGATTCCACTTTAATGATGATTAAATGTTATATGATTGTTGTGGCGTGTGTAGCAGCCCCTGTGGCCACCGGCCTGCATCGCAGCCTAAGGGAAGTTTAAAGGAAACTTTTGTTGTAGCTATCGACTTTTAAATGTGAATTTAATTAGCATAAATACATTTTAAGTACTACTGAACATCACGTCGTGACATTTAGTACTTCTAAATGTTGCATTAACGCTTTGATATTAATTGTCAAATACTTTCAATTCAATTTATTTATTTCCGATTACAAATATCCATTTGGTTAGCAATATCAAAAACACTTAACCTATGTTCGTCTCTATTTACAGACAAAAACATTAAATAAATAATCCCCTTTACGAAACTATGTGGATTTGTCGAATCATTTCCAAGCCCACATCCTCTAATATGTACCATGCTCAGTAATCAACAAGAGGTAGGTACATTCAATCAACAATTACGTAACGTTAGCGAAAGATCACAATTTGTTCCAATCAGTTACAAGGGCTGCCTTTCCTCCCAGTCACTGTCAGCTACCTCGCTCCATTACACACGGGACAATGATACCCTAATTATGAACCATTTGACACATAGAAAGTGCCTAATAACTATACGTAATCAAGATGTACAATTTCCATTTGGTAAATGTGCGCATATAAATGAAAATTGCAAAATTTATATTCATATGAAATTCGCGCTCGAGAATAGTAATAGCACATTAATATGAGGGATATCATAAACGGTATCAAATGGGATATTGTACGCGAATATCAGCCTAATTAAACATAAAGTATTCAGCGAGTTTATACGCCAGGCACGTGTCACAGAAATACATTCGATTTAAATGTAGGTAAGTGGCCGTTCAAGTGGGAAGTGGGAATAATTGAAACAAATGCAAGGATTACTCAACAAATTGTTCAATACAATAGCTATTTATCTAAGTCACCACGCTGAAAGGAGCACTTGTTTCGTTTTATTGGTTGGTATAGTGGCAGCGTCCTAAAGTTTAACTTTATAGTCAATACTCATTGATTCCACTTTCAAGTTAGGTACTTATACAACGGATGGTTCAGTAGGTACCTATAATAAAGGCTTCGATTATCTCATCAGTACTAAATAATGACAGTACTGTATAACCATCTATAAATCTATCTACATAAAATACGTACCTAGTCACAGTATATAATGTATACTGTGCTAAAGTTTAATAAATCATTAATTTGAAATGCAAAAAATATAAAAAAGGAAAGTATAATATGATAGGCATTAACACCTCTATTTTCAAACATAGAAGTAAATATGTAGAGAGGTGGGTAGTAGACTAACTTTTTTAATAGATAAAGAGCAAACGATATAAATTAAAGGTAGGGCGACAACTGTCGTTTAATAGCCAAACATTGGATATTTCGAGACATGTTTCGACACTCATTCAGATATGCAGCTGCGTTATTTTAGATGTTAACACGAGGATGTGGTCGTGTGGGAGAAAAAAGGTAAAAAACACAAGTCAGTAAATCTTGTCAACTAATCCTCCCAGAGAAATGAAGGAGATTATAAACAAGTATTTTTTGCAAGTTGTGAGAGGGAATAGAGTGCCGAGACGTGCCTTATCTTTATAGAGAAGAGAGCTTGTAGCACGCTGGACAAAATGACATATTAAAACTGTGATGGCAACCCCATATTACTGCCGCGACGTGAATTATTTGGGTATTTTTACAGGGGATTGTAATAAGTAATTCTCAGGTTATTTGGTTATGTAAATGCGCTACGTACCTACCTGCGCATCTATGCATCTGCTTGTTGCTAGCTCATAATTCACGTTATTTGTTCTGTCATGAGTAAATTAGACAAGTTTAATATAATTATCTCCAAATACAAAGTGTTAATTAATTATTAATGAATATTACAAATTTCCTGAAGGCGAATCATATAGACAATTTCGGGCGGGCGCGTTGGGCGGGCAGATCGTGTAGCGCGGGAAGTACGCGCGTGAGTCAACGGCGGCCAGACAGCGTGCCGCCCCCCTCACGCCACCGAACTGCACCCCCGCACCTCGGCTTCAAGCGCTAATTACTATTAGTATTGCCACTTCTTGCCTTTGAGTTACTTACATTTTCTTTGTCGCTACTTACTTCTTTTGAAGCTGTTAAGTAATTGACAAGGAGTTCTTCGATTTTAACGTGTTTATTTTGTAAATGGTTCTTTAGTTCCATTTAGTTTATTAATTAAAAGATTTATGAAATACGCTATTTTCTTTTAACACAGATAAACCTTGAAGTAATCATAATAAATGAACGAATTCTTACACAAGTACATGCTTAAAATATACTTAATACTTTATCGGGTACAATTGATTAATGAAGCATACTTACTTCAAAAAGGTTGCCGTCGATACGGCCGAACAAGAAATGTGTGATAAAAATAAAAGGCGAACAAATACGGCGGTGAGGATGTCGGTAATTTATGAATTTGTCAGGACAAACTGAACATCGCCGTCGGTGTAAATAAAGAGCACCGCAGCGTGGATAAATTTGTGTCAGATCAAATGAATCGTGCACACAGCGATTTGTTGCACTTATTGCCCGCTCCACCCTCAGGCGACTAACAAAAACAATCCTTCGAGATGTTGAAGAATTAAGTCGTTTGTTCTCGGTTAAGATAAATTGGAGAGCTTCCCATGTACGCAGAAGCTACCTACCTTAAAATGTGTTTTCAAAGTAGGGTTGTATTCTTGTACTTATTATAACACCGCGACTTTGACAACTTTTAAATGACCTAAGGTGACCTAAGGTGTAATGAAGGCTATTAATTAAAAGAACTTTTTTAAAACTTTCTAAATTTCTAATACGATACTTCTCGTACTTTTTTTGTGAACCTACACAAAAAGCTGACAACTTGCACCTACGAGTTGTGAGCTGAGACCTGTGGCAGCAGCACTAAGTGGAACTTGAACCCTCGAAGCCTTTCACAGTTTTATTTGGCTCCCGGGTAAAACATGTAACTACGCAGGCGCCGGCAACGCACCTGTGACTCCTCTGGTGTTGCGGGTGTCCATGGGCGGCGCTGATCGCTTACCATCAGGTGACTCGTTTGCCACCTATTCCATAAACAAACTAAGTCGTTCGTCTAATCAGTACCTACCTATTATTGTAAGATAAAGATATCGATCTGATTTGGGCAACCAACTCAGTGTAACATGTCACGGGTTCGATTCCCGCACGGGATAATTCTTTAGGTGATCCATTTATTGTTGTTTTGAGTATCACGTGCGCTACTGTTTTGTTAACCCCTAAAATCAAACTTCAACGTTAAGGCCATAGGACTTGGTGCCATAGTGCAACAATTTAACGTAAATTAGGCAGTAAAGTAGTAATTATTTAAATTGCTTTAAACAAAAATACTGAAATATTAAAAAAAAAACTGTCCATTTTGTTAATGATAAGTTCCTTTTTACATAAGCCATTCAGTTGCAAGATTAGACCTAATAAAATCGAACGTGATAACTATTAACAAAAAATACCCACCTCAAATGTACCGTGGATTTGTAGAATGAGAACCCACCAATTAGGTCCCAATTAAATGAATTTAATTGCATTCATTGATTTATCACGTTTCAATCACAGCAGTCCTATACCTTATAGATGACATAAATCCGTCCTTTCCGAGAAAAATAAAATAGCTAGTTATAGAACGCGTGTCCAGCACAGTGCAATAAAATAAATCTTTTACTAAGTGGCTCATATTTTACCTTCGTCCGCACTCGGCAGGCGTACCTACGTCGTGGGCTACCTACATACGTTACGCTGAAGGGGGAATTCAATAAAAATCACAATCGTAAAAACTAAGACGGCAGCCATATAAAAATACCTAAGAAAGCATTAAGAGCCGTCCCCTAATAATAGGTCCCGCCAGATGCACGGGACGGCCGCCTGGAAAAGTCACAGTGGGAACTCGAGCGAGGGAAATTATTTTTTCGGTCTACCACACACGGCCCTTGCTAACTCAGCGAAAACTGAGACCGCTCCTCTCACTGGAATCACTTAGACGACGACATTTTACTGTAAAACTTTGGATACGAGAGGAAGTAATGTGTAATAATATAAAAATATATTGGGCCAAACATCGGGAATGTTCCGGGAATATTCAATACTTCCTTGACTTCGATGAATAAAGGAAACGAAAAGAATATTAATTTCATAAAATGTCTAGGTATTCAGTCAGTACTTCAATGGGTATACCATCAAGAACTTTATCTTATTAGAAATAATTAAATAAAAAATTAGAAAATGTATAGGTAACTTATGAGTATCAATTATCATTAACGAAAGAAAACATTCAACAAACGATAAATACAACACGAGTAAGTAGGTACCTACCGTAATAATGAAATAATTAAAGCTATGCCGAAAATCGTGTTCGTAGCAAAGCTCACATTTCCCGGGATATTAGCGAGTGTAATCTCGGGGCGAATAATTGCGGATTGCAACTGAACAACGGTGCTCATTAGTGCAATGTTCAATTAGGGAGCGTCGATGGACGGGGAGAACCGACCCGTTACAACCGCTTTAAATCCTGTGGATGTTTCAAATGGTACAATAACAATGTAATTTTGTACCTACCGTTTTGTGCTTTTGTGATGGCTACTGTATTGATTAATTCGCTTTAAGCATTCGTTAATTACGTGAAGCCCGTAATAGGCTGGACTGTGTTGTTTGATTCACGTTAATGATGTTAATCCGAATTGCCTGTTACGTTAACGTATTTATATTATAATCCCACAGTGAACTTATCAAAATGTTAATTAACACAGTAGATACCTACCCAGTTTTATTAATTTCATCGAAATCTCATTCATTAATAACTACGGTTCATTAATTAATACCTACTTTACATGCCTACTGTCTGTGTCGTGCTTGTCTTTTGTTCTTTACTAGTTTCCGTCGGCGTGAAACAAAGCTTGCGTTGTATTGTGTCTTGTGTACTGTGTACTGTGTGGTGTATATGTACATAAATATTAATATTTCTGTGAGTGTATATGCGTGTGAGATTATCGAAAGCCAATTACCACCCACTTTGAGTGCCGGTTCGAGTGTACATAGGCGGTGCCCGCCGTTTGCTTGCGTCAAGTGACGCATCTGCTCGTTAGTTGTCGTATCTTAATTAACATCAAAAATATATCTACCTAATGTATATGTATAGGTAATTACCATATCCATGATTTTCATAAACTTTCAGAATTCAATTACATTTCAATCGCTATCAGCTAATTACAAGTCCTGCTAACATTTTTTATCCTTGACCAGCAAACCGTATAGGTACCTATCAGTGAAGCGATAAACACAAGTTACCTGATATTTAATTTATGTATGTATTTATCTATTAGTGTTATCTATAATAGGGATGGGTTGGCTGTCATTGCAACGGCAAGTCCCCTCTTTGAGGAGCGGCTTGAGAGACGCTACGGCGTCCTCGCATCACATAGCGCCTGACGCAATTGCTTACCGGACATGAGAGCTTCGGTAGGGCGTTCCTCTTTTGATGGAGCGGAAGGAAATGCCGTCATCACTGCAAATACCGCCCAGAGGACATGGTGAAACGTACGGAAGCAGTCTGCCTTGCATGGGAGTGGTCGGCGACGGCAACCTCTCGCGTCCAGCCCTGAATCTAATCGGATCGAGAACGATTGGGATACCGTCTCCTTCTTCTACGAAGAGATGACCTCTTCTAGCTAGCTAAGTAGGAGGCGGGGCACATGAGGCAACGAATTACTACGCCCTCACATCCCAGCCGTCGCGAAGGACACTCTGAACGTCGGGGATCGCTAGATGATCTTCGGCCACCGTAAAACATGGGCCTATGAACGGCGAGCACGGGTAGCTCGCTCCCCAACCAAACCCTTGAATGCGGCGCGCCGCGTTCAAGAGCGTTAAAGAGCCATCAGACCGCCACAGATGGGGCCCAGTAGGGCTGATGCCGACACGAAACTGCGGACTGCCTAGAGGGTTTCCGGGGCTCCGCGCTCCGGCTCAAAAAGCAAAAATAGGAACGGGGTGATCATTAGTCAGTAAGAGTCTAACATTCCCTCTTGTCTAGCCCAAGGCGAGAGAGTCCAAGGCGATTGGATGATTTTCACCCCTCAAAAAAAACCGTAATAAGAAATGCGAAAACCATCGCAAGCGTCCTATCACTTCTCCTGTCGAGCCGACCCATTCGTGCCGAAACATCGCTATCCCACACTTAAAAGTGATAAAATACGTACTAAACATGTACGTATTCAGTAGTTTTAGAGTTTTTCGGCTAGTTGGCGTAAAGCTGTAGTGCTACAACGTCATGTGGGTTCGATTTCTGCGTTGATGCCGATCCTATTTTCCAATAAGGAGCAGTGTGTTCTCTTGATGACAACGGCATTGTTCATTCGTCCAACTGGTAGATAGTGAAGTTAAAGATAATTTTACGACCTAATTTGCAATTTTATAAAATACTAGCTGACCCGGCAAACTTCGTACCGCCTCAAACATTTTTTTCTCACCTTTTAGACCTGCCCTAGACTTGCACAAATAATTCAAGACCAAAATTTGCCAAATTGGTCCACCCGTTCTCGAATTGTAGTGAGACTAACGAACAGCAACTCTCTCACGCGACGCGCTTTAAAGAGCCATCGACGATGGTCTGGATCTGGTCGGGCGGCGAGCCCTTTATCGCCGTCCACAGACCCGCACTTACGGTGTGTCACTCGTGACGGCTCACCCGCCCTGCGTTCTCCTTAGCTAGCATGACTGCTTCGCAAAAGGAGGAGATGCATCCCAGTCCCCCTTGTTCCATACGTTGCTTAGCCCATGCAGGGCCCACCGCTGTCTGAGAGTGAGTCTGACACTCCTTCTCACATCACCCAATACGAAAGAAGACATTGGATGATGTTATCTCAAATAAGGCGGCAGAAGTCGGTGGATGATGGTTTCCTCTTACAAAAAAAGGCGGCAGAAGTCGTTGGATGATGTTCCCCTCTCAAAAAAGGCGGCAGAAGTCATTGTATGATTTTACTTGGAAGTCAAAGGTATTTTCAAGTCAAGTCCAAATTAGGAAAAGGCCCCAATTTTGATGGACATGGAGACCTTGGGTTTACCATTACATTGTTTGTGTGCGTTGAAAGTTATTGTGGGTTAAAATACAATATTTCAAGCGTTTTTTATTTTTCTTAAAATTGTGATTGATCTGGATAACGTCCAGGAATCGCCATCTTTAAGATTCAAATTATAAAAATCACGTTTTATAAAATATCACGTAGGTCCTAAGCGAAATTTCATGGTTGAAATAAAATTATTTAACTTTTCTGCAAATAGGCTAAATAAAATAAGAGCACTTATCTGCAATAATAAAAGAGCACTTTTACACGTCAAAAATTATAAAAAGATATTCTAGATGAGGTCGGCTTTAGGTAGTGTACCTACCTACTTACGCGCTTACCTATTTAAAGCGCTTTTTATTTAACGTGATTTCACAGGTAGGTCTAGTCCATGAACTGTTGTTGTGATAGTTTTGAGGGACAATACTTTCTAATTGCATGATATAAATATTGGTTTTTATTTTTTAATTATAGACTTTTAATCCCAAATAACTTTCAACGCACACGTGTCGATAGCGACTTTTGACAGTTGATTAATAACGGTTAATTCAATTTAACTTATAATGTAGGTAGGTATGTTATTAGACAACTAATTTGATGTCTACTTTGAGCAGACTAAGTATGTGCCTAATTTGCAAATACTTACAAATCTGTGCCGCGACCATTGCGCATCAAGCATTTAATTTTTTTAAGTTAATATTCGCATGTCTAAAAAATGTCTTTTGTTACGTTAGGTAGGTTGTATGCCCCTTCTAAGATCTACAAAGGTGGAAAACATCGTGAGGAAGCCTGGGCTTATAATCTCTAATTAAGTACCTATAAAAAGTTAGAAATATTCAACCCGCATTGAACAAATGTGGTGATTATTGCTCAAATCTCTTTGCGAGAGGGCTTTGGTCAGCAGTGGCTACTTATCTACCTAAAATCTGTTGATGTGAAGATGTGATCTTAACTAAGTGTATTACCTAGGTATCTTAGATTAATATTTGTAGGTAATCAATCACATTTACAATTTTTTTATTATTTAAAAAAACGAACAATTTGAGCACGAACAAATTAACAATTACCTAATAGGTTATTTCAGAAGCATATATTTCGAGAAAAGAAATTTAAATTATTTAAATTAAATATGTTGTTTTATGCTTATGCTCTATGCTACGTTAGATTAAAAAATATAACAAAACATTACTTACAACCATCGAATCGCCTTAGTCGACTTCGGTAAAAACACAAAGAATAAAATAAACGCAATGTAACAACGCATCACAAAATAAAATCGATCACTGCATTGCAAATACACGAACGAATCGTTGAAAATAAATGAATAAAAAGAAAATAAAACGCGCGAAAATTATTGGCGGGAAAATTTCGAGAGTGTCGGATAGTCCAACGGGCAGCGAGCGGTGCGAGATGAGCGCTCTCGAGCTGCGATTGCGACAGAATGCACGACTGCGACCACCTCTGCCACTCTCGGCCAGTGGTCAGGCAGACAAAACGCGCCGCCGCCGCAACCGGCGAGATCGTCAAAGATTAATGCTTTCTCCAGTAAGGACACACTTAAGAGTAGTTATTGCGCTTTGGTAATCTCCTCCTGTCACATCCTGGAATGATTGGGCGTAAATAACAAGTTGGTACCAATAATAAAAAATAAGAAACTAAGCTGAGCATAGTTTATCTTAAAATTATTGGCGAAAGAGGCTAACTATAAAAAATATTATTTGAAGGAATCCGCCTGTTTAGAAGCTGACACACAGACAGGCCAAATTTAGATTTTTTGCGTCAGGGCTGCTGGTAGCAATACCTACTGATTGATGTCTTTTCACATCATAGACACATTTTATAAGCATTGTTCGTTGTGATCTTATTGATACTTGAATATATGATTTAATACTAACAACTTTCAAACTCAGTATTTACATATTCAGTACTCAATGAAAGCAGGTTCTCATAGGCACAAATATGCAACCGGTTCACATTCCCCTGACAGTGGCGCGCGGCGAATCGGGCGGGCGGGCGGACACGCGCTCCCCACGCAAGCGGTACAACCCACTTATCAATTCAGTCGAGTGGGCATTCATTCATTGTGAAGCATTGTGCCTATTATGCGCGGATTCGGTGCTTATTTACCCGTTCACATGCCACTAGAGTAGAGTACGTCACTGTGGCTACATATCTCTGAAAGCCCTTTTATTCTTTAACTCTCTTCTGCTCGGAATCACTTAGCTTTCCTTATACTATATCCTTTCCACTATGGACGAAACCCTAATAAAACTACCGCTCTGTTACATTCATTACATTACCTCAGTGGAATATTTAAACGAAGGACCTTAAATCTGTTTCGTGTAATAAAATTATATTAAGGCCTTTTCCATTGTTTCTGGATTGTCAGAAGGTAGCCATATTACGTAGATAGATACCACTTCTAGCTAGTAGTTGTCACAGTTGCATGAAATGTGAGGGGTGCTTAATGCCTGTAGGTCCATCAGATAAAGATTCTAACTCTAGGCAATGCATGTGTATCTAATAAAATAGTTTACATTGGCACGATCACTCAACTTTTTTTGGTGAAAGCCGCGACCTGACTGACTTATGAACCTCTCATACATTCCAACATTGTTTGTTTTTTAAGTCATCTTAGTATTCATATAAAAGGGTTATTTTAAAATTTTTGTTTTAATTTCCGACTGATAGATTAATTTAAAACATTTGACACATACTTTTTTTTACAGAATTAACAACTTTCGACGATATATTATTTATTTGAAATGTCGTGTGACGTGCCCTGACGTAGCTAGCTCCCATTTCTAAACTTAACACATTAAACGCCATGGGGGGCAAAAGTGACAGGCGCTAGCGAAGGATTTGCCTTCAACTGATTCTTGTTGGCAGTCAATGTATTAGTTTTGTCCAAGTATTTTTTCATTATATGACAAAATAAAAAATACGTGTCTAATATTCTTTAAATTATTTATAACTGACGCACTTAATAGATTTTTAATTTTCATACTATGGTATGAAAATTAGAAAACGCCCGAATACTGATATGTTACTCAATTTTAAGTTTACCAGCACCAAATGTAGCTGTTTCTGTCAATTATAAGCGAATATAGGTAGCAAAACTAGCCTGAGTACCTACACTTAAAATAGTAGCGTTTGAGTATTCGGACAATAGTGCACGCAGTCGATGTATAAGCCAATTCTCGCAAATAATTGTACAAGTTCCGTATGATAGTGGGCGAGCTTATTGCCAATAGCTATAAAAAGAAAGTACACGGGCAAACACGGGGTACAATTCAAAATTTGAATTCGATCCGTTATCCCTTGTGTGTGAGTCGCGAACGCGACCACTCCACCGAGGTATACATATAAATAAAAAACTCTAATTTTAATTAATTATATATTTAGGTATATCAACTGTTTTACATAAGTACATAATAGAATAGATATTGAAATTAGAGAATGCAGATCTCGCCAATTTCGAGAACTCGCGAATTGGTAGTTTTGTTTGTTTTTTTCTGCAAATAATCATTATGTTTGGATCAATTAGGAAAACTTAACAAGATTCATTTATTATCACTTTTTTATTGTGTATTGCAATAGTAAGATTCTGCCCAAAGTTACCGGCACGAAGTAGGAGGCAGAACAGAAGCTATTTTTTTATGAATTTAAGTAGTTTACTACTTATACTTGGCAGTAAGTAACTATCAAGCAAGAATTGAAAGTAACAACCAGTCTTCTCTTCTAATATCAAACAAAATTGCTTTATCTAGTTTATATCGCGAAATCTCGTCCATTTTTTCTAAGAATTTATGAATGAGAAACGAGATTGCATTCCCTAATTGAAATAATATAGGTACTAATAAACACACTATGGACTTTTTTCAGTTATACATTGGCAACCCAAAATAAGTCTTAAGTATATTCACTAAAGTAAATAACATCAATTGACAATCTATATTATATTGATCATGTAAATATACCATTTACTCCTAAAACTATTTAACCAAAGTACTCATAATAAGGTTAGCACGTAAAAATTAAATTTGAAATAGAAAATGTCACCAGATTTTTGTATAATTACTATAAACTTAATCACTAGGGGACCAAAGCTGAGGACTGACGCTATTGTGACACTCACTTACAAGAATATAACAGAGTTCATTTTATGTGTTGATAGTTCATGCTAAATAAATAGCTTGCAATCCATTGAAACTACTTAGATTCGATTTGAAAATCCATTTAGTCCCCACTTTGATATTGTCACAAAAACTTTTAGTAAAACATTGTTCACTAGTTCTTCTTGATGTACTGCTTGACAATAGCCACGCTGTAGGTGCGGGGTCAGGCGAGATGTGAGAGGTCGTCCAGCTCGGGCGGCGGGGGCGCCGCGCCGCCGCGCGCGAACACCGGCTTCGCCACCACCGACACCGGAGCCTACACATAACAAAACACCCTTGAATATGCGCATTTAACATACTACCTACAGCTATTGTATTAAATGCTTAGTAGGTTTATTCTCAGATTGTTACATGCAAAGCATGCACGCATTTTTTTGTTAAAAAATATCACTTCACATCCCGTCTAAAATTATAGGAATATTCACATCTAGTCCAGGAATCTCAAATTGTGGGTAGTTAAAAAGTATATAGTTCTTCACACTAACCCAAAAAAAATAATCTTAAATTCAAGTATTCTATAATGATATATAATTATATTACTTTTGACTGTAACGCCATCTGGATCAATTTCAGTTCCATCCAAATATACTATAACTAAAGTCCATAAAATATAGGATGATCTTTGTGATACTGACATTTGTTGGGTTGTCAAGATATAAAAAAATTACGATAGTTATTTAGTGTCAGCTTGGAGATGTCATGCAACACGTCACTCAAAGGTCTCATTGGCGGTGACACGTGCATTGGATGGCTCGAATCCCTACAATATGGTTGAGTTAGTCCAGAACTACTGATTCTAATTGAATAATAATTTTACTGGCAAGCGGTCACGTGAGATCTTCCTATACTTTAAGGACCCTACTTACATTTGGATTGGTTTTAGAACCGTTTTTCACGGCAATGTTACAGGCTGAAACACGATATATGAGTAAACAAATTTCATCAATGAAAATAAAAAATATAGTAGGTACCGATCCAATACTCGCTTCATAGAAAAATCTTTGATCACGAATTCTGTAAATGAATTGAAACATATATCTGCACATTATTATGTTATAAAAATGAATACACAGCAGTTTACTAAATACAGACATTTGTTAAATCATAAAGCAGATCTGATAAGATAGCATAAATAAATAGATAATCAGGACGTGCTTTTGTTGCAATCATTCTTCTACGATTGTTCATGTCGACCAAGCACCTATTTACAAATGTAACTGTTGGTTTATTATATTTTTTATAGAATTAATTATACCCGTCTACGATTAGCACATTTATATTATATCTAGTAAATCTAGTAACTATAAGACTTAAAAAATATCCTCTCTGAATACAATAAATACGATTATAATCAGATTAATAATGTTGAAACAATAAAGTAACGTTAACTTAGTCTAAGAAACTAAACATAATTACGATTATAATAATTTAGCATGTAGCAAATACAAAGAGGAGATGTCATAATTGGATTTCCCTTTAACATTACGGGGAGTGCGGAACGTTACAAATCACGCCTCTCTCTATTTTTCATCTAGCGATCCCATACTATAAAAACGTTGCCAATTGTTCACATTTTAATATGTCTCTTACTGACCGCTTATAATCTATCTACACCTTTTTACTCATATTATTGGGCATAGCCGTTCTTTTTTGTGACAGTCCCCAATCAGATTATGGCATCTCGTGTTTGTACTTACTTCATGTAATTAGTGCCCGTAGAGGATGTGGAGAAGTAGTAGAGGTACGCACCTGGCTGACGTGCGCGGCGGTGAGTGCGGCGGGCTGCGCGGGTGCGGCGGGCGCCAGGTGGTGCGGCGGCTGCACGCCGACGACCACGACCTTCTGCGGCGCGCCGCCCGCCGGCCCGCCCGCCGCGCCGCCCGCCGGCCCGCTCGTCACCACCACCGACTACGCAGACATGCACTACGTCACTACACCCACACGACCACTCACCGCTACTGCCTACCACGACAACCACCACACTCGCTAACTACTGTCCGTCTTTGCCAGTTATGTGAATGCACTGGTATCCAAAACATAAGTTAAATTTTCCTTTGAGTACCAGACTCTTGTATTAATTAGTCTTACACGTCGTACACTATTATTGTACTTATATCTTTGATAGTAAATTATTCTTATTTAAATATTCTGTATAAAATTGGATTGGATTGCGATTATGTATTATGCTTACACAATCACTTTCATACATACTCTACATCTTTTCCTTAATTACCTTCATATACTGGACAGTTCCAAGAGCAACAGAGATGATTTGATCACTACTTTTAAGGGGGGAAAACCATACAATGACTTATCCCACCTTGGGCGAGGCGTTTTCAAGGCTAGAGGCATTTTTAGTAGATCCATAGACATTATTGGCAGTGAACCATTTGCTGTCTTATACATAAAATCTTCCACAAGTAAATCTTGTGTTCATTTCCAGAATATGACAGCATTTATAATATAAAAATTTACGGATAAATGCATAAACATAATTTCACTTCATAACTCTTGAAACATGTTCGTGCTAGGACTGACATAACACATGCAGTTCTTTTTATTCATGCAAACATATGCAAAGGTCGCACTCTTCACAAAGTCACAAATACAAGTGTTGACAACTAACTAAATGTTTAAATTAAAAACATTAGCAATGTGTACTATACCTGCACATTCTGGCTGCGGACGATGGCAGGCTGCGAGCTGTGTACGACGATATGGCCGCCGCTAGCTGGCTGAGCCTAGTAAATAAACAGGTCTTTGTCAATGAAAACATTGGCGTTAAGGCATCGTTCACTCAAAATGTACTATCCGCCACCGACTGTGAGTATGCTCACTGTTTGCCCCAGTGTAAACGTCGACTCACTCTGCATTACGCGTTCTCACCAAGTCGACAATACGCTATAGCGTACTGTCGTATGCGCTACATGTGTGAACTAAAGAATAGCCAATTTAATAAGCTGTTACGTTTGGCAACGTAATCAATTCGCGGCCGCCGTGCCGACGCGTACCTAACCTATACGATCATCGGCCACCGTAAGGCAGTTGTCCCACCGGCAACGATGAACGAGTAACGAGTAGAGCTAGAACTAGAAACGAGTTAAGCGAGACGTGGCGAGCGAGTGTGTAGTTCTGATATTTGTGTAGCTCGGCTATAAGCGAGTGTGCGAGTGAGGCGGGCGATTACTCGCACTACGATACGCACTGTAGAGAAATGACCACTGGTTGCTCGCTCGGCGTGAGTTTTAATCGCTTGGCGAGTGTCGCCGAGCGAGTGTTATCTTTCATAGCTCTTGTCGCTCAGCGACAAACTAGTGAAGCGAGCACTCGCCGGCAGTGTGAACAGTCAGCGATCAACTATTTGTATATGCATCTCTTTTGTTTACACGGAAAGTATATCTATTGTACGTTTCTTGAGCGAGAAAATAGCCGATAGTTAGTCGTTCACTCGCCGTTGGTGGGACAACTGCCTAAGACAACGACAACCCACCGCGTAAAAGCCTGTATATGGAGCGTATATGATATGGAAAAGCGATAAAACTATGTAACGCGCGCTCACAATCAGCGACCGACAATAAGTTTGGTGTGAATGATGCCTAATGGTATCACCCTTGTTTTTTAATTACTTACTACTGAGATGGTAATTGACAATTTCAGGTTGTCAGCAAATTATACTATATTGTAATATAGACAGCACAGTTTTGTTAATGTGCAGTACGTTAGCTGTGCATTCAAATATCGTATATTATGAAAGGTAAGGAACACGAACTTGAATTTGGCTCCTTTATAAATTGCATTAGTACTTACACTGACCATCTGTGGCGCTTTTTGCTGGGACACAATGACAAACTTCTGTGGCGGCGGTGTAGAGGGCGCGGGCGACTGCGGCGCCGGCGCAGCACTGATCACTACGTTACGAGTCGCTATCGTCTCTGTTAATCACAAATTGTAGTAAATATACATAGGTAGACAAATGCACTAAAATGTAAACCAAGACATCGACCACAAATGGGTTTCTGGCCATCTTGGTGTGTGCCATATTGATGACTTGGAACTGATATCTTGATAGTATCGATTTAATTCCTTTTCCAATGCTTCCAAATGAGTTTTTATACCAGATTTTAAATTTTTACTCAGCCTTTGATTATGAATTACTTCGGATAGAGGTGAAAAAGAATTCATTCACATCAGGTATCTTCATTTACCAAAATTGAAATTTTGATGATAACATTTGTCTCCGCCTATCTGGGGGTATGCCCCCTGGTTGGGAACTCCTGCTATAGACTTATTTGACAGATGTTTTTATGCCAGTGTAGAGGAGGTAAACAGAAAATCAGTTATGGGTGTAGTAGCGTTATGTTTAATAGAAGAAGATGGAAGATTATAATCTTCTACAGCTAGTCTTCTCAATTATTTTCAATTAATGAAGTATGTCTCACGATAGTTATTATACAAAGTTAAATGAAAGTGTTGTTCAAGTACCGCACTCACCGACAGTCTTGGCGCCGTGCGAGATGTGCGAGGTGTGGTGCGAGGGGGACGGGGAGGGCGCGGCGGGCACCAGTGGCGGGGTGCACGTCACCACGGCCACGGCGCCGCCACCGCCGCCGCCCGACGGGGACGAGCGGATCTTGCTCACTGCCTGCTGCAGGCTCGGGCCCAAGTATCCGTAGTCACGTCTGACAAGCAGCACACATTATTGTAAAATCACCAGCTTACACTTTGCTTTCCAATCGCAGTAACTCTCCTGTTTTATATGAGAATAAAACAGAATGAAAACGTTAATACCACCTTGTAGCTACCTAATTAGCGCCATCTAGTGAGTACAAAATGAGAACTGCAATAATAAGTACTAACTTGTATTCTTCTGGCAAGTCCGGTGGCTGGCGCAGCTGGCGTACGACGGGCGCCAGTACCTTGAGCAGCTGATGTTTGAGGTTGCCGGCCGCCAGCCGGTCGGCGCCGCCCAGCCCGCTCAGCGCGCCCTCCACGCGCTCCCCCAGCCATCGCACCCGAGGCAGGATGAACACCTACCGACACAATAAGTCATATAACTAGGGTTCCTGATTACTCGAACTTAGCAATTTCGGTTTCAATAATGAGCTAAGTCAGAAGTTTTCCTTTCTAATAAAATTATCAAAATCCACTTACTTTAATAACTTCTGGCCCAAGTTCGGCTAAACCTTGAACTGCTCCGTACAGAGACGCTAGAGGCGTTTTTTCTGATTCCTTCATAGAGGTAACCATAGATGGGCCCACGCCCGTCTCGTTGTTGGTCTGCGACGGACATTGAAGGGCTTTGGCGAATAACCTGATAATAAAATATAAATAGGTTTTTTTTACACCAGCAATATTCAGGCGTCTTCCTTGGAACCTATAGCGCCGTGTCAGCCTTTAGTGGTTGATGTTAGTGGAAATTTATCTTTCACCGCTTTTAGAACGGCAGTAAACGTGTTAAAGAACTTAGGTAATAATATGCACATATTTACTATTCAGCATTTTATACCTGGTAACCCTTGTCTGTAGGTTGTTGGTAGATGTGTTGAATGTTTTGCAAATCTGCGCCATGAGCCTGGCGGCGAAATCGCGGAGAGCCCAATGGTTGTCCATCTCCGGACGTAGACAGAGCTGCCGCGACACGATGCACGTCGACACCGACGGGATCAGCTCGTGCAACTGTTCATAAACAGTTCATTCATTCACAGAAAGAAGAAAAACTAAATTTAGAACTAATAAACTAGTAAATAAAATATTAATCCTCAGAAACACGAAAATGTAGATTATACTCACATACTTCTCCAGATACAGAGATTGGTTGTCAAGCAAAGCTTTGACCATGCGCATCAGGTATATAAGCAGTGCAAGATTATTCTGCACAACATTAACTTTGACGCCTTCAGATATAAATGTGCACATTCTCGGTAACATCTCGTGAAGGCCAGGGTCACAAGCCAGAGACTGCAAAGCTTCCTGAAATAAACAGTGTATAATATTTAAAATTAATTTTAAGTACATATGTAAACTGATGTACACAAATAGTTAATATTTGAATTTGAAATTCTATACAAACAGTTAAGTTATATTTGTGTACAGTTCATCAAGTCTTGAGTTAAATATTAGTTCTTATTTCTAATTACGTAGTTTCTAATTTAACTTTTCCTTAAAAATCGATAATAGGTAAAATGAATGTAAGATAAATGACAAGTACCGCACGGCGTCCTTCATCACTCCCCACGCAAGCTTCAGTGATTTCTTTGTAGTACAACTGTTGTTCCACACTCAGCTCGTGGGTGGCTAGCTGCTTCACATGCACCGACTCTGAGGCCTTCAATCGAGCTGCTTTACCACACATAGGTTTACCTGAAATATTACAAAAAAATACAGAAGAATACATACATATCACAAGTTTCTTAACATTGTAAACCTTTAATTTAAACAAATGCAAAATTATAATGATGAAATCTTTCATAATTAATAAAGTATTATTCAAAAATATTTGGACTAAAATCGATTTTCATTAATTGTATGGAATGGAGATTTTTTCAAAAACAGATAGATCCAGAGATTTTGAATTACGAGCAATTATTAATTTCAGCCATAAAGAGTAAAAAATAACATGCACTAGATTACAATTACAAAAACTTTAAATAAGAAAGATCTAGCCAAGTTTAAATATTTATACTTTAAAAAAATATATAGAAGTATTAGCAGTTACCAACAGTATCACATTACAATAAAAATAATTGTCTTTAACTTTCAAGTCTCTAAACTATCTGGAATATACTATTTTGATATTTATAGACAGATAAACAGGTAATGGTGAATTTTTAACACACTTAAAATGGGAGCCCATGTCATGTATCCCATTACTAACAACAGTTTAAATATGTGACTTAGAATCACTCCCAAGTAGTTGAAAAGACTAGCCCCTTCTGTGATCATTACCTACCTATGACCAGACCGTGCGGTCTGGGTGTAAAATGTAAAAAAAAACTGTTTACATTTATTATGGTTTGAAAGGAAATTAATTATTCAAAATTAGGTAATACCCAGTAAAAATATCAAAATTGAACCATTTATATATTTTTAGTTTAGTTTTATTGATATAGGATCTTTGAAAAGCCTTTTTGTTTTGATGTCATTAATCATCAATATATATATCTCTATGTGATCTCATGCCATTTCAGAAGTTCTTGAGATATTATTATATTTTCTGATCCGGTAATTACAAATTATAATTATTTTAGCTCAATATGACTTAGGAAACAGTCATAAATAGCATCCGATCTTATTTACCTCTCACTACATGGCAGCTGTCACAGTTGGCCTCTTAAATTATGGCTATAAGTATTCTTAATATTTAATTAATAAAACTAGCAAATTCTAAATATGCAGTAACTGAATATAATACCTACTTTCTATTTTTATTGTTTTGATTAAATCTTTAAATATGTTATAACAAAGATTTACACTGGCAGGTATGAGCAAGAGCCCTGAGCCAGAGCCATAAGCTGAACAAACATGATATTCTTATGATAATTTGGTAATTCTCAATTCTATAAGTATGTCTTGCACATGCCATTCAGTGTGCATGCACTTCACATAGACTTACATCATTGATATGCATCATGTATAGACATGTGAAATAAAATCCAAAATGTCAAAATACAATTTGCTTTCAGTCAACTAAAATCATTATAGTTTTGTTAGGAAAATAATATTTTGTACCTGCTGCATCCTTATTAGTAGGTTTGCTCAATTTGCTGATAGGGTCAACTGATTCCAGTTTTTGAGCTTCTTTGGATAATGGAGGCGGGTTTTCTGGAACTGTAGGTTGAACACCATCTACACTCAACCAATGAGCACGTACTGATACATCCAGAGGTATTTTTGGTGGAGGAGCTGACAGTATGTCTGATAAATCTACTTCTTTCTCCTCCACAAAATGCAATTCCCTTCCTCCACCTGATGCAAATCTAAACGGCAATGAATCTGGCTGAATAAATCCATATTGGCACTGCAATAAAAATTGTATAATTGTATTTACACTTACACTGGTACTAACAAATTATTATTAAAAACCATATTGTACTTTGCACATCAACACAACTAATCTTCAAATGCCAAAAACACAGAATGCTTCAAATTTCTTGAAGAACAAAATTAAACATTATACTATTACAACAATATACAACAGAAGAGTTAATACAGACTGCTTTCATGTTATATGACTGATATGAGATTCCAATGCCTTAATTAAATATAAATACTTTAATCATACCTCAATATTTTTGATCTTCAAAGCATTGTCTATATCAGTTATGGACAACTTTTGTCTCTTGGAATGATGCATAAACTTCATACTATCCTGTACTATAAGTTTTAATCGGTAGGTAACATCGTCGGCCAGTTCTTTAGCAGCGTCATCGCCCAAATTTGCTATGCCTATACTCTCAGCAATAGTTTTCATAGAATCCACCGACATAGAAGAACCATAGGCAAACTCTGAATCACCCATACTTTCAAGATATTATAACCGTCCTGCTAAAACAATTCTAATTGTTTTGTGTCTAGAGACTTCATTTAATTTATTTTTAAATCATCATCTTTATGACTAAAAGCATTACAAACCAATTCCGTAATTGCAAAGATTTAATAATATCCATAAAGTTATTCAACGTTCGTGCTATTTGCGTGCAGAAATAGAGAAATAATGATATTGATAGTTAAATCCTCTAGAGCTAACCATCAACTGAATAATATAACAAATAAAGAAATTAATTATAAATCCCGAAATACAGTAAACACTTCACATGTATACAGACATGACATTATTTGATAGATTGATGTTGATGACAACGCCGTGACGTGACATCACTGTCATCTCTTTTTTTTTTTAATCTGATTACGGGTATTTTTAGTTACCAACGTGACATGCAGTCGCCGCGGGGGATAAGTCAGTCACACTAGTCACGCTTTTATAATCACGTTTAGATTTTTCTGATAAATAATAATAGATAATTTAGATAATTATCCTTGCGCTAGGTTTTTTATTTCAACATCTTTGTTCAGAAAAACCCAAATAATAGATTATCTATCATTTATGAAATTAAACAAGCAATTTTAGATTAAATAAACTTTTCATACGTCTGTACTACAACTTTACTACTGTCGTAGCACGAGTACTAGAGCGACTAAATAGATTTTTTAATTAACCTTATAGCACAATATCATAATAAACACTGTATAATGTAACCTAGTATCCTATATAATACAAGTACAAGTAATAAGTATACAAGTTACAAGTATTCCTGTATAATACAAAAAGTCATACTAGTCATTCTCCTTGTCTCCTCTTATTCCATGATACAAAGGCAAGGCTTTAGATTCTAGGCGTTAGATTCTTTGATCGTTTTTTTAAATTTCTAAAGGCGCTACCAGTGTAGCCAACACAACAAACTCTTGAAAAGCAAGTCTTGCCAGTTGTTTTTCCCAATTAAAATTAAGGGTAAATTTTAATCTGCTGTTGCTTAATCTGGTTGTTGTTTGTCGATATTGTTAGTGAATGTTTTACATTGATTTTTCTTTTAAACAAACATATACGTATTGTAAAGAACACGATATAAAAATAATCCAATTTGGTTCAGTAGTTTCAAAGTTATGCGCTAATATACATTTTGTTATTTATATTTATTTCTACAGATGTAAAGTTAAAACACGTTAGCAATCAACTAACTTGTTGTAAAATAATGTTTATTACATATAAATACCAAATCATAGAATTCTCAATCCAATCCGATATTTTATAAAATAATTTATGGGTAATAATAATTTATTAGTGCCAACACTGAATATGAAAATGACGAACACCGAATGCCGATCTATTTGCCCCACGCGATTTTTTCTTGTGTAAGGTGGTTCGAGGTTTGTTAGATTAATAACTTTGGTGAATAGTTTGAAAATGTATAGAAATAAAAAAGACGTGGATAAACATGTGGAGAATTTGTTATCTAAATTGTCTGCGAAAGAGGTAAGTCAAACAAGATCGTTGCTAAAAAATTCAAGGATCATGTATGTGCAGCATTTTCTAACAGTATTTGATTATTTGCAGTTTAAATCAAGAGCTTATTCTGTAGCTCGACTTTATTTCGAAGTGGGGGATTATTTGAGTTGTCAGAAATATGTCGAGCAATACCTTACCCAAAAAGACAACAACGCTGCGGCGTACAAACTTCTTGGACAAGCTTTGCAGAAAATGGGCATGAAAGAAAAGGCCTTAGAACAATACAAGGCGTCTTTGGACATCGACCCTGCACAAACTAGTACCATATTAGACAGTAAGTAATACCTATGTACTATTTTTTTTTATTATGTGTAGATGACATTTCACATTTTGTTTGGTTATAAGGAGTTATCAGGTGTATTCAGATAAAATAAGTTAGATTATATTTATGATCGGATACAACATCTTATATAAACCAAATCATAAGTTTTTGATTTCATTTCATTAAGTACCTGTGTGGAATACACCTACCACTATAAATACTAGTCCATTTCATGTAGGTAGGGTTATGTTTAGCTTTGGTTTGGTATAAACAAATTAAAACCACTGTAACCTTCCTGGATAAAAAAAAAATGGACAATTTTATGGTGTCTTATTATGTTTGATCTCAAATAACTACAATCATCATGATTTTAAACTATAGTGGTTGATGCATGATTAATAAGTAGCTAAGATAGGCAAAAGTAAAAAAAAAAAATTCAATGCTTTACACCTGATATGTAATTGGAAGCTAACCTATTGCCATTTAGAACTTTTAAACCCAGCCTGAATGAAAATAATGAAAATCCAATAAACCTTTGCCTGATCTGGAAATCTAATCTAAGCCTCTTGCTGGGAAAGTATACTACTTTCAATAGATGATAACACTTCTATGTGTGGTTATAATTGTTAATTTGTTTCAGTTTGTGAACTTCTTGCTGATGATGAAGTTATTATTGAACCAGGTAGAGCCAAGTACTGGTGTGAAAAAGCAGAAGCCACATTTCCCAGGCACCCAGTTACATTCAGACTAAGGGAGAAACTTATATCTGTTTCTAACCCAGATCCTGAAGCACTAGTTGAATTACTACATTCTGAATTGGCAATAAGGCCAAAGGATGCATTACTTCATGCACGCTTATTGAAACATTATCTGAACATCAATAAAGTTAAAGAAGCATTTGAACATGCATGTGATGTGGAGTTTGGACGAAAACCATTTATAAACACCTATGGTTGGTATGAAATTTTGAATGATCTACTGAAGCACAACTCACTCAATACCAGTGACTGGCTTTATCACTTACTTCTCCTAACTGTGAAGGAACGTATTTGTTTGTTGAGTATTACTGAAACACCAAGTGGTACATCCAAAAGCTTAGTTGAATCTAATGAGCTTCTTCATTCTTATGATCAGGCTATTGAGAGTGTTTCACGTTCTGGGGCCTCTCCTGGCTTTGCAGAATTCCATAATGCATTGCTACAACATCATAAAGGCCAAATTGCCTTTCATGCTGCAACATTTTTGCTAAAGAAAGCCAAAAAAGACCAAATGAGTTGGAGAGATGCTATCAAGCATGCTTCCCCACTTATGTTAGTAGCTTGGCAAGCCGTACCTTTAGATTCGAAAGTAAATTGGCTGAAAAATGCCCCTGAGAAGCAAATGATTGCAGTACATCGCTGGTACTCAGAAGGAACATACAGATGTTCCCAGGCTGGGCATTATTTACTATCAAATATTCAAGATAAAAATCAATCATTCCTTGATCAGGTTTCTCAATGTTATTCTGGTACTCACTGGAGAGACAAGCAGTACAAGCGGATCTTTTCCAGTAAAGGTCATCTGGATAAAATGAAATCATCTTACTTTGCATCAAATGCATTTGCTCCACCTGTATTGAGACTTCCTAGAAGATTAGAAGTTGAATGTTATGATAGTGATGCTCAAAGGGAATATGGTAGTTCCCTACACCATTTTGTTTGGACATTATTGAATTATAAAAATTATGCACATTTCAAATGCACTCTTTTTGATATGCTCACATACAATGCAACAACTTGTGGACCTGAGACATTGAACAGATCAGATATTCATGCCTTTTTGTATTGTGCAACATTAACAGCCAGCCAACAAATATCTAAAAAAGATTCCTATGTGTCAAGTGAAAGACCACATACACTTCCAGCTAGCATTACTGATCTTTTGTGTCCTCTCACTCAAATGAAATGGTGGGATTGTGCTTATAAATTCAGTCAAAACGAGTTGGGGACTGAATTAACTGACATACGTGCCACATTGAGCCGTGGCATAGAAGTTGTGAGGTGCATTGACAATCATGGTCTTGATCCAGAGCTATTATGCATTCTTGGGCGCATATTCAGTGAAAGAGCCAAAGCAACAACAAATGTAGATGAAAAAAATCAACTGGAAACAAGGGCTGGGTTATATTATTCTTCAGCTGTACCATTATTAGAAAAATTGAAAAGCAAAATTGTTGTCAAGTACCTTGACAAAAGAATGTTTGATTATACACACAAAGAATTAAGCTCCAAAGAACTACATGCTTTACTTGAAGAATGCAAACTATATGTAGCAGTCAGCCATTTTAGTGAAGGTGAATATGATAAAGTTATTGAAATCCTTTCCAACTTAAAGTCACCACAGGCACTGTTCCACCTCAGCCAAACCTATAAAAAAATTGCATTAGAAGAAAATAATCTGTCCCGTGATTCTGAAGCAATGTCTAAATATGCAGCATTATTGGCTAAAGCTAAAATGTTCGCTTACAAAGCTTTAGACCGGCTAAGGGACAGTGAACCTAATAAAAATCATCCTTTATACTCTGACACTCAACAACTAATTGAAGATATAGAAATCCAGATGAATAACATTGATCCTGATTTTGCTACGGGTACTAGAGATGGCGATGGGAAATTTTCGTCAGATGACAATGTTTCAGGAGAAAGCGAACATTTACCTATCAGAGGAAACTCTCATTTGTTCCGAAACTTAAGTTCCACACCCAAAGCTTCTCACAATGCTAATGCTACAAATTATCGAACTGCCATGGACTCACAAATATTAGAAAATTCAAGAGTAGACCAAAAGTTTTTGGAAAGAATTGAAACTGAAATTAAGAATTTGCAAAAAAGAGATACTACTATTAGTGACTTTATGGAACAAACACGAAACTGGTTTGATGAAAATCGTAAAATGGGTAATCAAATTATAAGTACTATTCATTCAAATATGCAAAATACTACAGACCAATTTAAATTGCTGAAGATATCAGTTGATCAAGTGAAGGATCAGATAGATGAATGTAGAAATGAATGTAAGGATGTTAGCGAATTAAAGAAGCAGGTAGTAGAGCTCAAAAAGGAAGTGGGCAAACTGAAAAAGGCTTCTTCTGAACAGACCATTGATGATAGTGATTTGTATAACCTAGACGAAGACTACAGAACAAATGATAGTGCATCATCATTTGCAACTCAGTTACCATTCACACCATCTCAAGTGATTCCCTCTTTCAATCAACGTCTTGTCCCGCCTTTCCCTGTGCCACCTAACCCATATCAACTTTACAATCAAAGCTTATATAATTTATATAACCAGTATTCCCAATTCGCGCAGCCTTCCTCAGTACCAGGGACCCAGCCAATGTTTGATCCAACTAGAGCCCAAGTAAACTATCCCGGTGTTTATCCAACGCCAGATCAAATGTATTTAGATGTTGCTCATTTGGTTCCCCCTAATTTGTCAGCTGCCTCGTCGGTGCAACCAGCGCCGGTGGTACCTCCGCTGTCAACCGTACCAACAATGTCAAGTGTAACATCTTCAACAGCAGTATCTGTTACTGTATCCAAAGTAACTTCTGCTGAATCTAAAGACATTGCAAAATCATTACCTGTCAATGTAGTCATTACATCTTCAGATCCCTTGCCAACATGTACGACAACACCGGCACCAATTCTAAGTGTGACAATACCACCAAAACATATTAAAGGCGGTACTCCTCATAATTATCAAATACAACTCCCAGCAACTACTGATACGAAAGTCGTGTCACCTCCAGTGTTTGTTTTCCCTGCTCAAAGTAACAAAGCTGCAACCACAAGTTCTAATTCAGTGTCCAATTGGAATCAATCATCAGTATTCAAAACTACTCCCATATCTTCAACCTCCACATTCAGCTCCTTACTTAACCCTTCACTAACGGCACCGAAGCTTGGTGGGGACACACTTGATACTTCAAAGTCAGTAGTTGATGGAATGTTTTCTGGTAGTTCACCGAATACTAGTCTCAATAAATCAAGGACATTATCGGAAAGAAGTAATACATCTGTGGAAAATTATGACCCTTGTCCAGATTTTAAACCTATCGTGCCCCTACCTGCTGAAATTAAGGTTACTACTGGGGAGGAAGATGAATATGTGATATTTAGCTCTAGAGCTAAACTTTTCCGTTTCGTGGATAAACAGTGGAAAGAAAGAGGTCTTGGTGAAATGAAATTGCTCAAACATAAAGTATCAGGAAAAGTTCGAGTTCTTATGAGACGTGAACAAGTCCATAAGATTTGTGCGAATCACATAATTACCGCAGAAATGGAAATAAAACAAATGATGAATGAGGCTAAAGCCTATTTTTGGGTTGCCAATGATTTTGCAGATGAGACTGTTGTTTTAGAAAAGTTCTGTATCCGGTTCAAAACTGCTGATATAGCTAAAGATTTCTACAATGCCTTTGAAAAAGCTAGACAGGAAGCTCTAATGAATAAAACTCTGAGTCCAGTTGCTCCCAAAGTAGAAGATGTAAAAACGACGACTGCAAAGGTTACCAGCCAAGTAACTACATCTGTCAAAGATACCAGCAATCAACTTACACCAACAACAACAACTAAAACTGTGGTTGGCGGATTTACATTTAGCAGTACACCAACTTTCAAGTCTGTGGCTGATGATGTTAAACCTGAAATGAAATCCCAAGATGTTACTACTACTAAAGCTAGTGTATTTAGCGGTTTATCTTTTAAAACCAGCAACAGTTCACCATTTTCAAATTTATTTACTAAAACTTCTTCACCTGACACCAACACTGCCAATAATACTGCTCAGGATACAGAATCCTCAAAACTCAATACGTCGGACCAGGTTGAAGAATATGAACCAAATGTTGAATTTAAACCTGTTGTACCTTTGCCTGCTTTAATTGATCAAAAGACTGGCGAAGAAGATGAAAATATACTGTTTGAACATCGCGCAAAACTTTTGAGGTTTGATGCTGCTGCCAAAGAATGGAAAGAACGTGGACTCGGCAATATAAAGTTACTTGTCCATAAAGACAATATACACAAAGTAAGACTTCTAATGAGACGTGAACAAATAATGAAGGTCTGTTGTAATCATGCAGTTACCAATGAAATGATTTTCCAAAAAATGCCCAATTTGGATAAAGCTGTAACTTGGTGTGCCAAAGATTTCTCAGAAGGTGAGTTAGTGGCAGAGACATTCTGTTTGCGATTTAAGACCATTCAGCTGTGTGATGAATTCATGGAAGCTATTAAATCTGCCCAATCCAAAATGAAAGATGAATCAAAGGCTGCAAAGGAAGAAAAAAATGCTGCTAAGCAAAACAATCAAACTGGTTTTGGTGATAAGTTTAAACCCAAAGCTGGCTCATGGCATTGTAATGCATGTTATACTAATAACTTGGAAAGTTTTTCAAAGTGTGCTTGTTGTGAAACACCAAAACCAAACAGTGCTGCAAGCACCAACGCTACTCCTGCTGTTACAAACACAGATACCGAGAAACCTGTAGCTACAGGTTGGGGAGATAAATTCAAGCCCAAACCTGGTAGCTGGGAATGCAGAGACTGTTTTGTTCGAAATGAATCTAGTGTTGAAAACTGCAGTGCTTGTAATAGCCCCAAAGATCCAACCAAACCTAAGACAGCTGTCAAACTTACATCAGACAATGCACCCAAATTTAATTTTGGGATACCTGCTACAAATAACAATGCAGAGCAAAAGCCTACTTCAATAATTCCTGTATCCAGTCAGGCCTCTTCCGTTACTACTGGTGGTGACTTGTTCAAAACCAGTGCTCCAACTTGGGAAGCCAATAACAAAGCTCCCATATTTGGAACAGGTTCATCTGGGACACAATTTAAGTTTGGTGTGCCTCCAGCATCAAATGATACTAAAGCAAATGCTGGAGCCACTTCCATTTTTGATGGCACTGGTGCACATAAATTTAGTTTTGGTATACCTCCAAGTGATACAACAACTAACCCAGTATCTTTCGGGGAACAGAAGGCTGCAATCAATAATTCAGTGACTGATACACTAAAGAGCTCTTCTGAAAATCAGGTTGTTGACTTTAGTCTTAAAAAGAAGGAAGATCCAAATACTTCAGTGAAACCAGCACTACTTCCCACACCTGTGTCTGACAGTTCATCTAGTGTATCCTTTGGATTCAAAGAAAGTGGTACATTTGACTTCGTATTTAAACCTAAGACACCTACGAAAGGTAAAAGTCCTGCAAAGTCTCCTCATAGCCAAGCTGACGGTGAAGAAAGTGATGGAAATGAATATGCTGCAGAAGATGAATGCCATCATACTTTCACTCCTGTAATACCTCTCCCGGACAAGGTAAGCTTTTATGTAGTACGACAATTATGTATATACACATAATTATTAGTATTTATAAATTAAATAAAAATACTGCATACCTTCATGGCAAAGTTACACATAATGCCACAAGATAAAATGTACATCTACATTTCACTAATTTTGTTACTAGTCCCATGTAATAAATAGGTGATGAGCCTATTGCTAGATAACGAGCACAATTCCGGGCTCTGTGTCATTAGAGGAAATTTTATCTATTTTATATATAAATCCCCGACATGGGAATCATCAAGTCCGTTGCTTGATTGCATTATTTACTAAGATAACACAATTATATCCCAACTAATTTGAGAAATTTATCTGTAGAAGTCTATTAAATACATTTTAATTATTTTAGATCGAAGTCGTTACCGGCGAAGAAAATGAAACTGAACTTTATGGACAGTTAGCAAAGTTGTATAGATTTTTATCAGGAGAATGGAAAGAACGTGGAAAAGGAATTGTCAAGATTCTAAAACATAAAGATACAGGAAAATTGAGGTAAGCTTTAATATTTGCATTTAATAACTAAAATTAGTAAATAATAATTATGTTTTAAATATTAAAACTTCTTTTTTTCATATTGCAGGGTAGTTATGCGGAGAGATCAGGTCTTAAAAATATGTTTGAATCATGCTTTGACTTCAGAAATTATTTACAATGTTAAAGATGAAAAATCTTGGCAATTTGTGGTGAATGACTTTAGTGAAGGTGAACTAAACTTAGAACATTTCTGTCTTCGATTTAAAAGTAAAGAGGTGGCCTTAGAATTTAAAAATGCAATTGATAATGCACTCCAGGGAAAATCTGTTGGTAAAAATGAAGCAAATGATAAAAAGGAAAAAGATGAAATTGATGATGTCGTGTTTGTAAGCGAAATCCAAGCATCTAAAGAAGACAAACAGAAAGCCAAAGAGTTAATGCTGCCTGAAAATTTCTTCACTTACAAAACTAAAGAACCATGCCAAGGATGCCGTGGATGCAATGATAGTGAAGATTCCTCAAAATCTGAAAGTAATTCACAATCTTCTACATCTACAAGTGAAACAAATGTAGCAGCTGCAAACAAATCGAATCTTCCTACGTCAGAACAAAAACCAATAGCATCAGCATCAACTACAAAACCACTTTTAACCAATTCAAGTACTCCTGTAAAAACTATGCCATCTATTTTCCAAAGTCCCACTAATTCTTTATATGGGACTCCAAGCAATTTTGAGAAAACTGCTGATACATCTATTTTCCGCACGCCACTTGGCTCAGCTGCATCTAACATGAAAACCCCAACATCAGCAACTTCACAAAGCAGTTTAGATAATACTTTCACTAATAAGGAAAATACATTTATTCAAAAGCCGAACATATTCTCAGGATTTGGTGGCTCAGAGCAGTCAACATTATTTGGAACTCCTCAGAACAAAACTACTTCTATATTTGGCAGCAGTGACGCTCAAGGATCAGTAAGCTCAAAGAACTCACTACTGGCCCCACCCAAATTAAGCAATATTAATACTTCAAATCAAAATGAATCCCGTTTTAACTTTGGACAGTCGAAATTCGTATTTAGTGATTCAAATCAAACACCAACCACAACAGGTGAAACTGGGAAATCTTTCAATAAGTCAGTTTTAGAATTTTCTGCTCCTAGTATGAAGACAGATAATGCTAAGGTAAAATCAATATTTGGAGATGATAAGGGGCCTGAAAATTTGTTTGCTAGTGTAAACCAAGGAAGTATTTTTGGACCTGGCGCTTTAGCAAACAGTCAACCCAAAACTGATACTAACATATTCGGATCAGCTGCCATGTCAGCCTTTGGTAGTATTTCAACTCAAAACTCGATATTTGGAAGTGGAAAGTCATTGTTTGGGACATCAAATCAAGGAGGAATGTTGAGCGCAGGTGGGAGTGACAATCAAAAGAAAGATGGGCCTTTGGGTGCTGGTGTCATTCAAAAACCTAATGACGCAACTAATAATCAGTCTGAGAAGAAAGAAATTCCACTTAAGGTTGATAGTAATCTTACATTTGCGGCTCTATCATCAGGCAGTGGACCAGCTTTTAATATGAAAACTACACGTAAGTTTCAATTTATAAAAAGTAATCTATATGAAACTACTGGATCTAGGAAGCTGAAACTTAGCAAGTATGTTCCTTGGTGAGCACTCTACAGAGTAGCACTAAGAAACGATTTTCCTAAGTTGCTGACAAAAGCTAGTTTCTAATTTTATTGATGTCATATAGACTAATTTGTCATTATATTATGTAAAAGCTCAAAATGTCAAAAACTGGCGTACTCAGAAACATTTAATGATTACTTGAACTATTCCTTACTAACAATTTTGCTGTGGGCTTGGTTAAGTAACCATTAAATGACTGAGTATGGCTGTAGGTACTATCATCATTATTCAAATTATTCTTTTTCATTAGAATTTGGTAAAAGAGGCCCTAAGTATTAGTAAAGATTAACATTTGTTTTAATGTATCACATCATTCAGCACTGTTTCACTAGTAGACATATTTATGATTTTTTATTTTTAGAACCTGATTTCAAATGGGAAGGGGCTGGCCAACAATTATTCAATGCAAAACCTAATAAAAACTCTGGAGATAAATCAAAGAATGAGAGTGGCGTAGACGACGACGCAGTCGCAGAAGAGGAGTATGACCCTCACTATGAGCCAATTGTACCTCTACCTGAAAAGATTGTGGTCACTACTGGTGAGGAGGACGAGGTGAGTGTAACAATGATTTTATCTATTAAGAAATACTAATATTATACTACAATAATTACTAAATTAATATTATCTATTAAAGGAAAAAATGTTTGGAGAGCGATGCAAATTATATCGCTATGATGACAAGTCCCGCGAGTGGAAAGAACGAGGTGTCGGTGAAATGAAAATATTATTCCACCCAGAGAGGAAGACTTACCGGTTACTACTGCGTCGGGAACAGGTGATTACTTAATCGATAATAATTTGCTACTTATTTTTAGTTTTTGCATTTAGGATTCATAAAATCATGTCACATCTATACTAATATTATAAAGCTGAAGAGTTTGTTTGATTGTTTGTTTGTTTGTTTGAACGCGCTAATCTCCAGAACTACTGGTCCGATTTGAATAATTCTTTTTGTGTTGAATAGTGCATTTATCGAGGAAGGCTATAGGCTATAAAACATCACGCTATGACCAATAGGACCCAAGCAGAGCGGGTGAAACCGCGCGGTAGTAGCTAGTTAAATATAAATATGACATGTCACGTCACATAAATTCTCATCAAAGTCATCATTAGGATTGCTGTTCCGACAATTTTATAATTATGTTGGTTCAATAACAGGTCCACAAAGCGGTGCTGAATATGCTTTTATACATGGATTTGGAACTACTACCAATGAAGAACTCGGATCGCGCATGGACATGGGCCGGCCGTAACTTCGCTGAAAACTCAGCGGGCGAGCAGGAGACACTCGCAGTCCGATTTAAGTCTGTAGATCTAGCCACCGCCTTCCACGACAAAATTGTCGAATGTGTGAGGGTAAGGAATACTATTGAATTTATAGTTAATACCAATTTTAGTTCTGGGAAGTATGTATATTAATGAGCTGTTCGATTTTATTAAAATTCTCAGAGTTTATACCACCAGCGTCAGATAAGTCTTATTCTAATGATAACGTTATTATTTACTCTCGTATACCCAAAATGCATAATGTCTTATCCTATGAATAATGTCTCATCCTATATACGAGAGATAAAATTTATACAGACGATTTTGAAGGAGTAAGGCGCTATTCCTTGGTTTAAATTGGTGGTTAGGCTATCAGCTGACTGGCTGTTTCTGTCAATCGTGAGACTATACTGACTCGATTATATTATCTTATCTATACTCGTTAAGAATTCTTAAAAGATAGACTTTTTTGTAGATCTTTTTAAGAGCTCCATTTTCGTCATATGTACATTTCGCGCACGCGAAAAACATATTTTACGACGTATTCGAACGACTTCTTTGCCAAAAACCGTGATATCTCGGTGAACATAACATACGATATTGTTAAATTATAGATATAAATCTTCCTCAGAAAGCCCTCTTTGCAACATTTCAAATAGGAACATTAAACACATATTGTAGGTTTTTATACATTTTAAAGATGTGAGTTTTTTTTTAGAAATTACAAGCTGCGGCTGCCCAAGCCGTAAGAGAGGTAAATGAGTTGAAAGAATCAGAAACCTTTGATAACGTGTCGCCACTAAGATTACCGAAACATTTGCAAGAAAGCGCACGCGCTGACAATGCGATAACTGCGGAAGTCATTCAAAGGACGTCAGGTTCCTCAAGGCAAGATACCAGTGCAAACACCAACGATAGCAAACCGGCGGCCGTGACGGAAGAATTCCACCAAGACTATGAACATCATGAAGGCCACGAGGATCATGAGGACCATGAGGACCATGACGATGAAGAGGAAGACTATGATTATGATGAATATTATAATGAGGTGCGTATTTTATCAACTTAACTCAAACAAACGCTTTAAAATTCTTAAAGCGTTTTGATAATAGCATATCAATATTATCATGGATTCTGTCAATCCAATCAGTTTTATGTTACACCACTACACTGGTGGAAATAAATATCTACTTTGAGTAGAGGAATTCTAATCAATTTCTTACGTTAAGTTTATTATCGAGTTATGTTACTTTGTAACAATTTAAAGTTGTAATTAATAATTTCGGTTAATTAACAACTATTCAAATTGTCAAAAAGCCGTTTAAGCTTGTAATAAGTACATTTTCGACGAAGGTACAGAACAAACTTTTCAAATACATTAACGACAATATTTTTTAGGACGAGGAAGAATCAGCACCTTACTACACATGCGACGGTGAGGCGATAGTTCGGCAGGGTAACAACGAGACCACCTGTTCCAACGCCCACATACAAGTGCTGTTTGACCAAGAGATTTACTCGCCCAAGATCTTAGTTACCGACTCAGCTACCGGGGAGATATTAGCTGATATGCTCATTTACACTGATACTGAGTTTCAGGTATATATAATAAAATCTTTCTTTACGATCAGGTTTTTAAATTAGTCATCTACAACTTTCTCTTTAATATTAGCTGTATTTCTCGTAAATTTATAGTTTACGAGAAACTGATTTTCATGTTTTTTTTTTTTATAAGATGTCTGGAGACTCCTGCGCATGGTCAGGCACGGACTACACCAGTAATGACCCAGTAGACAAGACTGTCACGGTCAACTTTTATGACAGCGAGACAGCAATGCAGTTCTACGATAGTTGTGAGGTATGTACAATTTATTATAATAATTACCGAATATAGGTATTGCGTGCGCGATGTAGATAAACCACAATGAAAGATTGCATCCTCTTTTTACCGACTTCTATAGAAGAGGAGGTATGATTGGATGTTTTGTTTTATTTTTATTTGTTCACCGGCGGAGCAATCCACCAATTATGAAACAATTTATTTTTTTGTTTGAATGGTTATACTGAGCGGATCTTTCGAAAATTGAAACTGTTTCTATACCTTAAAAAATAATTTGTTTCAGACAAGCAAAGCTGCGACATACGCGTCTACAGATCCAGTATCGTAAATAATATGTCTAATTAAGTAATTAACTTGAACCGTAGATTAAATTCCGTATTGTTTTTTTATTAGAAAATGTATAGACTGGTTTTTTACGATATCTTTATTTTGAAGTTACTGTGAAGTCTAGGTGACTATAAATTTGACCCTTTTTGTTTGTTGAGAAACCAATTTTGTTAACTGTTTTTTATTATTATTTAGATCTCATGAAACCTAAAAGTGTTTATTATCATTTAATTACGTTGAAAAGAATCATTCAGTAAGGACAATTATGATATCAACAATGCTTGAAATAAGTGCTTGCTCGTATAGATCTTTTGGTACAGTAGAATGAACTACAAGACTTGCAGTAGATTGGATTTAATGGAAATGTAGCTTTTGTTCAGACTTAAGCCAACTGGGCTATATAAATAAGTGCTTATTAGTAAATTTATGCTATTCTTTGAAAATTATGAAAGTATAACATATTATAGTGCACGAAAGAGATCTAACCAACACTTGTTGACATTTAAATGTAAATGATCACTTTGTTTGATGACATAATATTTATTGGATAATGTTATTAAAGGAAATGTTCCTAATTTGGTTAGGTCTTTTTAGATGTGTACGTAATGGAGGTACGAGTGATTGCGACTGGTTGTTTAATTAATAATTATGTCACTCGTAGCTTCATGTTTGTTAACGGGGCAAACTTGATTCACGTAGTTCTCGCATCTTATAATATTATGATCTATTCTAAATTATGAACAATGTATACTTCTTGTAAAATAAATCATGATACAGTGCATGTGAAGATATTATAGATGTTTGTGAATTTCTTGAATTAAGAATATTAATTTTTAAATATTTTTTTTAAATGAGAAAAGGATGTTTGCTATGGAATTTTGTTATTTAACTAAGTGATACTTAATATAAAGTTATGAATACCTAAGTGTTTACTATTTCCTTTTCTCATTTAAACTGTGATCTTAATATTAAACTTATTATCTGAGAATGGAGTGTAATAAATGAAAAGTCATCTAAAATTAACGTTTTTCTTTTATCTCTTAACTCATTATAAACCTTTTAACAACGTTTCTGAATAATCATACATAATATAAAGTAAACATTTTTCATACTTCTATTTTCCTTGTCAAAAAAGTTTTAGGCAAAGATTAAAATTTAGATAAAAATAATTTATGTCGCCCAAATTCAGAGAAAAGGCGTAAAATAGGTAACAAAATCAAATTGTAGATTCAGAAGACTCGACAAAAGCATAACCGCTGTGCGCTGTAGTACGGGCCGACGGGCATGCGGCATGCATCCGACCTTTCTCAGAATAAAAAAAAATAATTCACCTTCTATATTCTCTTTTTGGTCGTGACATTTTGTCTAGTTTTGTCATTTAATGATGTTTTTAACAATATTATTTACCTTGCATCATTTGATTTATTCAAAGTGAAAGGATATGTGGAAAATGAAATGGTTAACATATTTCTTATTATTGTAATAGTAAAATAAACTGATGAATTAGTTGACATGTTTGACATAGTTTTTGTCTTCAGGGTAGGAATAGTTTTCCTCATCTTTCAATTCTGCATATCAACAGCTTTCGATGAACTTGAAGATAAGTCTGGTCGTAACCCTGAAGAAAATTCGTGTGTGGAAGTCAGAGCTGTATTCATCAACTGCGAACCTGTACGTGTCGCTATTTTTTTGCTAGTTTAGGTCAAGTTACCTGTACCGTAGGTACTTGTATTATGGGACTAAGCAGAAGACTGAACGATACAGTAGTATACCTATACTATTAGTAGGTAGTAGGTATACATAACGTGATCATACACCCCGATAAATAATATTTCCTAAAATAGCAAGGGTACGTAGGAAGATGTACGGAAAGTGCTAGATTATATCCGATCATGCACTGGTTTATCAGCAGCTGCTAACATACGAAGTCTGACGAATTTTCACGCATTTTCAACTTAGCGACTCTCTTAATTCCAGTACTTCAGTACCAACAATCATTATTAACAAAATTATTCAATTATTTAGTAGGTACCTACCTACTACCTGTCTGCCTGGATAAAACTCCCAGGACTCCAGGATAAAACTGGAAGAGTTTTTGATCAGAATAGCAAAATACGGTGACATTAATTAACGATATTTATTGAAATACTTGGCCGTATTTGTTTATTTAGGAGGAAAGCGTAGCATCGGACGCTGAATCAGTGCGTTTCGAACGAGAAGAACTGTTCAAGCATAGTGTGTTGCGCGACTGCAACAAGAAATTAGCTGTGACTGTCAAAATTACAAGCGAGCCTACGGTGAGTAGCAGCACATTCTATTATGTAGGTACCTACCTACCTAAATTAGGCTCTGCTCGATGGTTTGAGGCTGGCTGAAATAAGAGTGGGCTAGTCATTTGATACAACAGTTTCGTTCAATTCAACTCAACTAACTGATGATAATAATCAATGACCTGATGGATGGCAAAAATCAATCCACTCACAATTTAATAACATACAAACTTAAAATAACTATAAATGTCGATAATGGAAATAATTTATTCGTTTTCTTGTAATGGCTACTTGGTCCTCTACAGACGAGTTCAGGAGATGAATACTTACCTATCGAACACGTATTTGAGGGAACAAACAAGAAACGGATACGTCTCCTAGACCCGTACATCCTGCGACTTCGGAGAGAACTACCACTCCAGGCTTATAAGCTACGCCGGGTTGATGTACGGAATCATTACAATATTTATTACACTAGTTTAGCTAGCTACTTCTGCGCGGTTTCACCTTTCACCGGATAAATGATAAAACTATTCAACACAATAATAATAATTTAATTCATAAAACCAGTAGTTCCAGAGATTAGCGCGTTCAAACAACAAACTTCAGATTTATCTACGTATAATTTCAGACTATAAGCGGAGTTTTATTAGACAATGAAGATGAACCTATTAGCGGCAAAAACTTTAAACATTCAAAAGTGAGTTCCTATTTACCTGTTAAAATCGCATGTTTCTAGGATTGAAAACGTAAAGCAAACTAATGTGACTACCTGTTTTAACAAACGTTTGTTTCAGAATCGTATCGAGCGGGATCTAAGTCATTTAAGGAAAGAAAAATGGACAGCAAATCATAAAGTTCATCTACAAACCTTCCCTATGACTCCACTCGCTCTGAGTGTCCAACCTCTGGAATCTGCCACACTCTCTGTCACGTCTGCTACTTACCAAACCAGGAGTTGTGGTACGTCTTCAACGTCTTCAAAACAAATGAAACACTTGATAGTACTTAACTGTAAATTAGTTATTTATTGTTTTCCGTGTAATTCATAAATCACAGCATTTCTGTAGGTTAGATACAGGGATAGAAGCGTGTTATCCCTAGACCCTAAGGCAAGCTAGGCAAGTGCCTAGGGCGCCACGTTACAGAGGGTCGCCGTCAGACACGCGTGCCCAACTGGCCATAGAGTGACAACGGTGCTAAAAATAATTAAGGGCACCTGTGAGGTGCTTGCCTAGGGCGCTCTCTGGGTTTTAACCCAACAATTAAACACATCATTATCATTTACACATTATCTTACCAAATACTTTATTAGGTATTAATAGTCAACTTTACCAGATTGTTTATGGAATCTACCACTTTCTTAAATGGTTAATTAAAACACATTGCAAAAGTAATATCAGTAAATGTCTAGGTGTCCTCAAAGATTTCAGTCTTTATGTTGCTTTCGATGATGACATGATTTTCGTATTCATCCTTTTTTTGGTTCTGCCAAGTGTGCATTTGAGATGATAGTTGTTCTTCTGCATCTATAATGACTGCAAAAATTTTTTTCTTCACTTGTGTTTGCATCCAGTTTGGCATTTCTCTAGTACTTTGTAAAATACAATTGAAGAAAGATTCGAGTGCGTCTTTCTCCTTTTCTTGTGGCTTTACTCCCAAGGCAGCTGGCTCTTCAGGGTCAGGACAGCGGCGTTTGAGTGGAATAACATCCGATTTTGTATTTGTCGTAGAAACATCGTGTTCAGAACTTTTTCCTATTATTATAGGTGGATCAATTTCTATATTTTCAGAAATGCGATATTTCATATGGGGTTCAAGGAATTGCATAGCTTTTGCATATTTCCAAGTGGTTACTTGAGCTGGTAATAATTTGTTTTGTCCTAATTTAGCTCTCTTCAAAGCCTCTCGATGATTGTCACGAAGTTTTCTCCATTCGGTTCGTGCAGTTTTAACTGAAATAAATAGGAACTATTTTAGATATTTTTTCAGGGGTTTTCGATATCAAAATCATACACGGTAGTAGACACATCGGCACCCTCTGTCACCGTGTATTATCACCGGCGGCGCCACCTCGAGTGTACAGAAGTTGTCAAAATAAAATCTTGGAAAAATTTGTCCAAATTCTTAAGTCAATATTGTCAGCAGGTATTCGCATTCTCGAATGTCTAAAAAATTACATTCAGTACTTCATTGTTTATGTATAGATACATATAAAAGTTGTGTTAGTCACTATATCTATTTTTAACTTATAAGAACGGCTAAACCAATTTGGCTCATAATTAGTGGGAAGGTAGCTTAGATTATGCGAAGTCGCACACATAAACAAATTAAAAAAAAATATCATAATTTTCTCCAGTATCATGAAGTCGTGATAATAATTGTCTCAGTAATCTCGCCAAACTGTTACGCAGTAAAACATGATTAAATGTAAGTGTACAAATATACAAATTCACATATACATGCCTCTTAGACCCGGGACTCTAATATTTCGATTAGATAAACAAAAAGATTTTTCCTGCGTTGCGGGAATCGAACCCGCACATAATACACTGTATCCGCTAGAACAACTATACCGCTCCAACCGTGCCGTCAAAGCATAACAAAATAATAGGTACTGGGTATGTACATTAAGCATTTATTTTAGATTAAACCACACTTATAATACTTAGGTGTATGTGTACAGGTACCTACAATATAATATCTACCTTTACCTATCATAATCCATATTTTATGCATATCATTTTATAACGATTGTTAAAAATTGATTTAAAAAACTTATAAGTTCGACATGCTTGAGAGCGGCGCATGCCAATGTGGACGCATATGAATCCCTTGAATGAGCAATTTTTTTCTTATATATTTTTTTGTAAATGTAATTACATAAGTAGGTACACGTCTCTTGTGTAGTCGTAATAATATGGCTATGGTTTCTTAAAATAAATTGACAAGACAATGGCTTGTTTACATTATTTACTTATCATTATATCTTTTACGTTATACTCCATTTCAATTATAAACTAATCAGAACTTTCACAATATGAGTCAATAACAACGCAAAGTACCTAAGAATACAATATTCAATCAGTATTAAAATTTAAAACATAAACAACTTCACTCCGCTGCCATAGGAAAACTGGTTTTGACCATGTATCACAATGACACAAAAGAACGGTCCTCAAAACACTCGTTCTAGTAGGTAGCCGAGGTAGGTACAATGTACAATCCGTACAATGTGTTAATGTGTGAGTAGCGAAGAAATATACTTACTATTTGGTATAGAACTGTCGTTAATTTCTTCAATAACGTTTTGCCAGGCTTGCCCTCTAGCGTGAACATCGGCATTGTGCGGGTGCTGTGGGTTCCATAGACAGGGATGTGCTCTTACAGCTTGTATGAATTTTTCCATTGTTTTATACTATGCGATAGAACGCGGCGAAGTTCGCGACACAAGACGCAACGTGCCTGCGCTCCACGCGCCGAGTGGCTCTGCATGTCGGACGGAGCCACGGAGCCCTCCCTTTACATTCAAACCGGTTTTTGTGTTGAACACTGGCCACCGGTGCTATAAAACCGGTTAGAACGCTTTCTCATTGGCGTTATTCGAACAGTCAGGATTTATTCAATATTGACATTGTATCTGTCTTGCTTAGGTACTTTTATATTTATCACAATTATATTTTTTTTCTCTTGTGTCTTTTTCTCCTGTGTCGTGAGTGTGTTTACAAACATAATTACCTATATTTGCACATACACATGACACCCAGATCCGAAACAACAAATTGTGGATCACACAAAGAATTGTTCCGTGCGGGAATCGAACCCGCTACACTTTGAACGGCAACTCGTCGCTCAGCCACCGCACCAACTGTACAGTCAAATATTTGGGTTTCTCGGTTCCTGCCTTTTGGACAAGAAGAAAATTAACTTGATACACAGACTTAACGCACGGAGAAGTTATCTCACTATAAGTACTTACTACTTTTACTTTGTCTTAATTTACAGAATTAAATTTTAATTTTGTTTTAGTTGATAATTACAAGTATGCCAATATTTTAAACACAACGTTGGTCAAACGCAGCAAACGCAATGAACATAATATTGTGGTTGAAGAAGTCAGTGATGATAAACAATGGGATTCGAAAAATGGGTTCTATCACATATCGGATTCGGACAGAGGTCCTATGCAGGGAATCGATGATGATATTGTTGAAAGACCTGCTAACATTATCAATGAAAAAGAAACACCAGAAATGTTCGTGACTAAGACATTAACTAATGAAATTACTAAAGCCGATGAGAGAAGTCGTCTGAAAAAACTGATTCGTTCAAAAAATTCAAATGCCAAAGAAAACGAATCCAAATCGGGAAGAAATAAATATTCAGAAAAACATAAAACAAGCCCTTCATCGCCTCGAAGTAAAGAAACTAAAACTTTAACAACGAAGCGATTTGAAGATAAATATGAAGAAAATCTAGAATCGAAAGAAAAGGGTGGAGAATCTGAGAGAGACTATGCTGTTTACGAGATCGGCCATCCAGAACTGTGGTACACAGTGCACGTGCAGCTGTTTGAAAAATTAAGTACGCCTGACGGAAAAACTGTATGGAATGACTTGACCAAAGGCGAGCTAGCTAGGTAAATTTTGAATTGTTTTTTGCGCTCTGATTGTTGGTAGGGAGTGAGTACACACGTTCGAAAAAAAAACCATCGATGCAAAGTATCAGAGGATTCGGAGGGTTGCTGTACTATACCTAACCAAATAAATATAATACCCTAAGGTGTTATGTATTATATTTATATTGCAGTGTAAGTTCAACGTCTCCTGAATGGACTGGGCAGGATCTGAACGTTCGTTATCGTCCTGCTGAGTGGATACCCAGAGACGAGTTTTCTTTGCCATCCAGCAGCCTATGCCTTCTAGCACCCATTCATGGAGAAGCCTCTTCTTATAACGAAAACGGCACTAAGCTGAATGGTAAGATGAGGTTACTTGTTTGGATTTACTATTTTCTTTTTCTTCCTGCTTTTATCTCAAGCTACTTGGGGTCCAATTATACATGTTTTGTTTGAAACACTGCCCTACACTATGCTTTTTTCCTGTGTCGTAAGTGCGTTTACAAACATACAATTTCACATACACATGATACCCATACCCGAAACAGCAATTTGTAAATCACACAAAGAGTTGCTCCATGCAGGAAACGCACCTGCTTCACTTTGCACGCCAGCCCAGCCACCGCACCAACCGTGCAGTCTGACATTCAATATTCAATGTGCATACGAGTATTCTATAATTACTATTATATATACGAGCATATAGGACTATAATTATTATATACGAGTATTCTATAGTTATAATAAGTACCTGTATCTGTGTTACAAGGTGACTCTGACGACGAAGGCTACATCGTTCTCCCTGAAGAAGACGTAATAGGATTGAAAGATGAGGATGGAAACATTAACGGACGCAACGATACCAACTCCGATTCTGAATACATTTCGAGGTCGGAGGAACAAAGGGAACGGGTAAATAAATACATTAAAGAGTAATCAAATATAACACGACAAATCTATAAGTATAAAGGTTTTCCCTGAAGTCAACGTCCTTGCGGACAAAAACTTTTTCCTGGAAAACATATAGACCACTGTAATTTTTTTAATATTTTTCTGATAACAGCTGCCGATGCCTGATGCCACTAGGAAATCGAATTTAGGGACACCTGTACATAGATAAAAGTTAATTAACCTATTTAGAACTCAATAACGGCTAAATCAATTTGGCTCAAAATTGGTGAGGGTGTTACTTGGAACCAGGAGACGGACGTAGCATACTTTTTATCGAAGAATTTACTGAAAATCCCACGAAAAAAACAGGATTGCATGTACGAGGCCGCGGGCAGAAGCTAGTAATGTATAATAAAGTTTATCGGGTCCGTCCCTAAATAAATCAGTATTTACAGGGTCGCCGAAGGGTGGTCGTGCGCACATCTAGAGCCATACTGACTGGAAAGGAAGAAAAAGTTAACATTGCCTTCCATGGTACCAACAAATACTTAACAATACCGCATCGGCGGCCACATCATGCTCAAATTGATTTGGAGGCACGCGCTGATGAAAATGAGCTCGTTCGTGTCGGGTAACTACACTAAACTATTAAAATCTAAAAGTAAATTAAATTAATTCTGATTTATTTTTAATTGAGCTCTCTGATACAGTGCGTCGGGACGAATCGCAATTGCTGTTGCGGATAGCTCTCGTAAAACACGGACTGTTATTACGCTTCAAGTTGGAAACACGGGATTAGCTGCTGCCCGGTTCAGGTCAAATAAATGGTTTATTATTCAATAGTGTGCCGCTGTAATACACAAGTACGCACCGTTGGCGCAGTGGTTGGGTGACCGTCTGCTGTGCGTTCGATTCTCGCGCCGGCTAAAATGTGATAATGGCATTTTCGGTGTAAAATGAGTGCACCTGTGTTTGTGCACACATTTGTATATAATATCTCCTGCGTAGGTAGTGGCCTTGTTTAGTTAGACTAACCACCGTAATCGAAATCGATCGGGAGATTTATTATTAGAATATTTTATTTTACTCCACAAGTTCATTTGATAATGCAAATACATTGAAAATATTAATCCAGGGTTATCACACGAGACTGTGGCCCAGCCCTGTCTGATCTGATAAACGATAAAAATAAACCTGTGACAATGGCGGGGCCGGTTCTGATCCCTCCGCGACATACACGGACTCTTAGGCTAGAGCTGCCGATGGAGATTCCTGTAGATGTCGCTCAATGTTCCGGTAAGTATTGAAGTCCACTATACGGTGTACAGTACATTAAACTGACTTGGGTACACAACAGAAGCTGAATCTATACTCTATACAGGGTGTCCCTGAAGTCGACGTCCAACAGGCACCAGATGATCGGCAAGGTTCCAAATGTTATCAGAAAAATACAAAAAAAAATCTAAGTCCTACAGTTTTTAAATTACAGTGACTTATGTGTTATCCACGAAAAAGTACACCCTGTGCCAGTCTTTTGACTCTTGTTGCTACAAATCTTTATTTTTTCGTCTGCAGTTTTCCTTACATTATCCTGAATAGTGCTCCAGTAATATGGAATCATAAATTCTTAGCCAACTGCTTTAGATTGGAAAACATTGTTAGTTTTAGAGGCACCAAATACTCTGAATAAAATTTTCACCTTACTTTAAGTGACTGTACTGAATAAATTATGTATGGCGCTAGTAGTGGCAAATTTCACCAAAGTTGGCGCATTTAATAAGGATTATAAAATGGTATAGCACTTTGCAAATTATTTCTTAAATTCGACACAAAAAAAGATTTTTCAACGAAACTCCGTTTCGATGAATTTATTTGGACTTACTAAAAATTCTTCTAGTGTACTCAAATCATACGTTATAACCTCGTATGCACTGGACAGCACTTTGCACGCTATTTGTTATCATCATGTTGAAAATCAGCGAGGATCTCTTGTCAAACAATATTGTCTGTTTACCCGTGATTTCGCTTGCAGCATTCGTCGGCAATATTATCGCTAGACGAACTGGTGTTGTGCATCTCGAGCCATCGTACTCGGGGTTCGGCATTTTAGCTGAGCACTGGTTTTTTTTGCGCCGTGTTGATTATTTGTTTTTTAAATTATTTTTTGCTTTACCTGCAATTCCTTGTAACGGTGCAAATAACTCTTTCTCGACAAACTAAAGAATATTTGATGCTTCATCCCGCATTTGATCACAAGGCATGAACACGTAACTTAATCGGGGGATTCACCCATTTCTTTTTTTTTTTTTTGATGGGGATATGACGAGTAATTGTGCGTAAGGGCTCATGTACCACTACCGCGTCGATATGCTGTACACATTTGATAATGTGTTTGATGCACTATGAACATCATATTGCAATCATTCAATATTATTTAGTGAAACATGATACACAACATCAGTTCCTCTAGTAAGTCTAGTAATATTGCCGACGAAAGCTGCAAGCGAAATCATGAGTAGACAGACAATGTTGTTTGACAAGAGAACCTCGCTGATTTTCAACATGATGATAACAAATCGCGTGCAAAGTGTTGTCTAGTGCATACGAGGTTGTAACGTATGATTTGAGTACACTAGAAGAAATATTAGTAAGTTCAAATAAATTCATCGAAACGGAGTTTCGTTGAAAAATCTTTTTTTGTGTCGAATTTTTAAAATAATTTGCAAAGTGCTATACCATTTTATAATCCTTATTAAATGCGCCAACTTTGGTGAAATTTGCCACTACAAGCGCCATACATAATTTATTCAGTACAGGCACTTAAAGTAAGGTGTAAATTTTATTCAGAGTATTTGATTCCTCTAAAACTAACAATGTTTTCCAATCTAAAGCAGTTGGCTAAGAATTTATGATTCCATATTACTGGAGCACTATTCAGGATAATGTAAGGAAGACTGCAGACGAAAAAATAAAGATTTGTAGCAACAAGAGTCAAAAGACTGGCACAGGGTGTACTTTTTCGTGGATAACACATAAGTCACTGTAATTTAAAAACTGTAGGACTTAGAATTTTTTTTATATTTTTCTGATAACAGTTGGAACCTTGCTGATCATCTGGTGCCCGTTGGACGTCGATTTCAGGGACACCCTGTATACCAGGGGTACCCAAATTCGAACTCTTTAATTATTGGACAGAGTACACCTCTGTCTGCGTATTTTTCACATCGCGGCCAATTATTTATTTTCTGCGGACCACCGGTTGGGATCCACTGCTCTATCCCTACTATACCTAATTTTATAAATGCGAAAGTAACTTTGTATGTCTGTCTGTTTGTTATGCTTTTACGCCTAAACCAATTTTGAAAAATACTCTATACCTTGGGAAAGGCTATAGGCTACGCCTCACCATGTCGCACGATTTAACTGATTACCACTCGGGAGAAGCCACGGGCGGAAAGCTAGTAATCTAATAATTATGTATGAGCAGTTTAGTTAACGAACATATGGCACATTTTAACTCCTAAGAATTTATCACAGTTTCGTTGGTGAACGATGAGGAAAAGTCCGTAGCAGTAAGAGAAGTGTCTGTGAAAAAGGGAGACCGATGTTTTTGCGTGTGGCACTGTGACTGTGTTTGTCTAAGTAAGTTCAATTTTTATTGATCAGACATTCTTAACTCGCTTAACGCTTAAATGATTATATATTTTATCTCTCTCTGCTTCTCTTTAACACCCAAAGGTTAGTGGAGAATAAATACCATTACGCATATTTTTTTTTTGTTTATGCCGTAAGTGTAAACTAATTCTTAATTTATGCTTTTGCTATAGCTGATGATCCCAGGTTACTGTGCCGTGAAATGCCCGAAGCTCGTCAGTCGGCTGCTGGCCTCTCCAATCGTGATAGAACTCGACATGCTCGCTCAGCTTGTTACAAAGACGTGGTCACGCTCAATATATTCATCATCTTTACAGGCGTTATAGTGGCGCTTTTGTTGCTAGGTCAGTAAATCATGAATGAAAATGAAAACCATTGTTATAAATTAGTAATGATTCTTCAAATTTACATTATCGGGTGCACGCCATCTAGCGTTTAATATTATAACCTATCCAAACATTGCGGTATGTTTGATTGTCAAATTGCACTCACACTAGTAAAAGAAATGCCGCATTTTTCACGTTTTTCAAGACTGTTTTTCTCAATATATAATGCAAATTATTTACCAAAAAGTTATATGCGGATTATTGACCGTAGAAAAATGATAAAGTGATTAGTTTTGAGCAAAAAGTGTCTATGTACGGAGAGTATACCGCGAAAGAAAAATGTATGAACAGGCGATCGGAACATTCACCATTTGTATTTTGTCTCTCTCAATAGGGAACGAATGAGTTATGATCAACATCACTATCACACAATTATTACAACATTGAGCGTGATTGACTACAGTCAAATCACATTTTAATTCCACGCTACTCTTTTGTTTTCTAGGTTGCATAAAGGCTATTTTGGGGCTAGTCTTCAGTTGTATTGGCATGTGGGGCTTAGACCAGATGGTGCAGTTCCCGCGAAAAATCGATCATTATTATGAAGAAAGTATTCGGTGTCGGCAAGTTGAATACGACTGCCAAGGATACCCTGTACATCCTGACACAAAAATGAAGACCGTTCGTATGCTAAGCAGGTAAGACTTTCTAATATTTGCGATGGTGTGCTGTCTATGTATGATCATTTCTTTTGGGGATTTGCAGTAAATAGAATTAAATATAAGTACTACCCATTTCCTTTTTGTTTCTATGCATAAAAATGTGTATAAGTTAGACCTATTTTAAAACCCATACGCGGTGTACGTAATCCTACAAGTGACACCTAAGTAGGTACCTACTTACCTACAATTTTTACCCGATATGTAAAATAACAATGTATACGTTGATGATAAAATGACCTAGGATTACGGAAACGTTTCCAAGTTCATTTTATTTGGTTAATTTGCAGATCCATGGAATTTATCCTCAACGTGATATTCTTTGTCAGCGTCCCTTGCATTATCATATGTGATGCGATCAAGGAAATGATTTCACGTTGCAGAAACCAGTCACAAAACCCTTGTTGTACGTCGACCTCCAAGAACGACACTAAAAAGTGTTTTAGCAGCCAGGACATGCAGGTATATCTTTATAAGTACTTATTTTCTATATTGTAAACAGTGAGGAATTGCACTTGTAAGTATGCATAGTAGCTGTATTTGTTAAAATCAATTGGTCTATTGTTATTGTAGATAGATTGTTTCGACACTTTGAGCGAAAAGTGCAATTCCTGGCTGTTTGTAGGGGATGGCGGCGCTGCGGTGGCGGCGACGTCGCGGTGGCCTACGTAGGTGGATGACACCTGAGGCACAAGAACTCTCCAAAGAGCTTTGGAAGGAAGGCCTCACGCCGATCAAATGTGAATTTGTAAGATCTGATCTTTACGATATTTTATTACAGAAATACCCTAGTATCTCCTACCGCAAAAAGTACTTATTATACTCCTTATTACGAAAACATTTAGAAATTTTGTTTAGGATCATGTTTTGCTTAATCAGGTAAAATACCCACTCTATCTATCCTATCAATGAACGAATGAATATGAAGTGGTTAATGTTAACAGATGAGGCCCCTGTTGCGCGATGGTCGACATATCGACTCCGCAACGCAACGAGAACAGCCAGACGACTCGTGTGTGGACTCAGAGCAAGACGACACCGACTACGTTCTCACACAGATGCAGAAAAGTAGAGAATCACTATCGGTAAGTTAATGATAATAGGTCAGAACATAAAATACTCTTTTTAACAAAAAGGACCCTTATTCGGAAAGGTTTACCCTTTAGTGCATCTTAGGTACTTATAATTATAGCATAGTAGGTAATGAAACGATCATTTGGGGTACCTAGATCCGTATATTCTAATGTAGGATGTCTGTCCATCAGTGGTAGTGTTTTATATCATAATGTATTATGCTGTGATTAATTTAATTACCTGCTAATAATAAAATTATTGTGTTGTCAATTTTACTTGCAGATATTGAAGCAAAAGTCAAAACAGTGAAACACGTATGAATAGGTTTACTTATCCTTGGTATAAGAACCTGGTTATTATATTTATATTATAACATTACTTCGAGAGAACATCGCTTCGAGCTGAACAACGAACCGAGCCGAACATAGAGCTAAACATTGCTACAAACATTTTCTTTAGCAGACTAGCGCACGTTCTAGTCGACGTCAGCCTTGACAGTACTTTATTCTATCTTGTTGGAATGCTCGGGAGAACGCTCTCGTTATTATTCTTCTTAACATCTTGTCTGTCGGTATATATGAGACACAATAGATTGTGTCTCACGTCGATCTATGTTCCGATAAACCCCGGGTAATGTAACATTCGCAAGAATACTCATACGGAGCAACCTACCTGGAATGCGTATGCTACGGGGACCCTGTACGGGCTGACAAATACCCGTACTTTTATGGGCGGCTGGAGTTGATATGGTTAGAGGTGGATCACTGCGTTGCCCAATGTCTTACTGGCCATGGTAACTTTAGGAGCAAATTGTCCTCATTTAAACTCGTTGATTCACTGCGGTGGCAATGTTCAACAACGGACTTGCAAGCAGTCCGCACATCAGATACTCTGGGAGTGTGGACTCTGGCAATATGAACGTAACACTTTGTTAGATTATTTAATTGTTTCATCAGGTGTTTATTATACGGACCTTAAGGAATCTAGAACTTTCCGTGAGCTTAAGCGTTTTTGCCATATCTAGATATTATTGGAAGCAAGTATAACAGCCCACACATAGGACCCACTTAGTTTTAAGTCAAATTTCTGTGGAGCTTGACTGGGCTTCTCCCAGTTGTGCAGTCAGTATATTGTCCTTTTATTTGTTTTCTATCCGCATAAAAAGAGTTTTGCAACCTAAATACCTAAATCGAAAGAACTTATTTTCTCTTGCACATTAAGTAAAAAAAACATAATATTAAAATGAAAAAACCCCACATCATTTAAGCAGTCGGGACCCATTCTAAATATAAAGACTTTGTGAGGGCACATACGGCTTGCTATCTAGAATGGGTCCCGACTGCTTAAATTTTACGATGACTTCCTTGTTTTTTTCATTTTAATATTATAAAGAAACGCAGTCGGGTTTTTTAGTTTTTTAAATTACTTTTTTTTTATTTATTTATTTTTAGTTTTATTATTTTTTCATTTTGATATATCTAGTGTCACTCTCACAGTAAATACGAATCAAACGACCCCTATCAAGCGGAAATCCATCGAGTCGTTCAGGCTAGAGAGTGAGCAATATTCGAATTTGGCGCCAAAAATCCGCCATTTTGTTTTTTTATTATTTTTATATATCCAGTGTCACTCTCACAGTAAATACGAATCTAACGACACCTCTCAAGTCAAAATCATCAAGCCGTTTAGGCTAGAGAGTGAGAAATATTCGAATTTGGCGCCAAAAATCCGCCATTTTGTTTTTTTTTTAATTTTGATATATCCAGTGTCACTCTCACAGTAAATACGAATCTAACGACACCTCTCAAGTCAAAATCCATCAAGCCGTTTAGGCTGCAGAGCGTGCCAAACAATTATACATACATACATACATACATACATACACTCGAAAAACATAACCCTCCTTCTGGCGCAGTCGGGTAAAAGAAAAGTAGGTACGTTTTGATGCTATGTGGGTACTTACAATTTAAGAGATTATTTTATATTATGCCGGACTTGCGTTATTATAGTCGGCACAATTTAAGAGGTCAACTCTGACATTTTGTCAGTCTATGTACCGCTATAACATGTTACGAATGTCTTGGATCGTTCACGTAAATACTTACTGAAAAAAAACTAATTCATATCTAATATTATTTCATTCATTACCTACTCATACATTTTCATAAGGATATAATTTATAAGCATCAAATTTATCATTATATTATAGAAATGCATTTAATAGACGAATTATTTAAAAGATAATACCTAATACCAAGAGGCCGCCATTACAATTTCAAACCTTCAAATCTGTTACCTTAGTGATCGATGTTACACGTCAGTTATCCGTTGTTCAGATCTATCATATTAATTTTATTTTTAAATCGGTTAGGTTAATTGATTCATCAATGCCGTACGCAGTCTCACACTATTTCGGAAGTTCTTGAGACATAATTATATTTTCTAATTCAGTGATTGGTACAAACTCTAATTATTTTTACTCGATAGGTATGACTTTGGAATCGGTCATTAAACAGCAACCGATTTTATTTAATTCTCAGTACATGATAACTGTCGGAGTTGACTTCTCAGATCGTGCGGACTATAGGTTAATTTAGAGCCTAAGGTAAACTAGACAAGTACCTAACAAGGGCGCTAGAGCACAGAGAGGCGCCACGAGACACACGTGCCCATATTGCCCATGGAGTGGAGCTGCGCTAAAAACATCAAAGGCTCCTATGAGGTGCTTGCCTACGGCGCTCTATAGGTTTAGTCCACCTCTGGGTTAATTGGATATTATTTTTAATAATTGTACATTCCCAACCAAGCCTAGGTAAGAAGGTACTAAAAATAATTATTGTTAAGTATTTTATAGTAAATATATTTAATTTTCATTATTCCACCTAAGTGTGTTGTACTATCTATTTACAATTATAAATAAAGATTTTTTAATATAATTCCTTGTTTCATTTATTGGGTCTATTATTTATGAAGCAGGCACTCGCTTACTTTTAAATACATTTCCATGATATTACCGTTAAAGCTCGTGTTAAGAAGTTTAGCTAACCGACCGACACAAATAGGTACACATAGGTACGCAACTACGCATAGAGAAGATAAACTTAGGTAACTATTTTTGAGGAATCATCCTAATATTTTAACAAGCAAACACCTCTAAGTGCTATTGATAGGTACGATGTATCTAAAGTATAAAGAACAAACAACTAAATAATTAATATAGGACTTAAAAATATAATAACCCCCTTAATTATTCAGAGTTCATTGAGCTAAGCATACACTAGGTGACAATAATAATGTCCTGCGACACAATATATCGTAGATATATTTGGCAATGAAAAATATTATATCAGGTGAAATTGGTTGGCTTTGCTGAACATGTTGTGGGACATTTGTAATCCTAGTGTATCCTTGGCTTTGTCGTCACTAAACGAGGACACGATGTGACGGACGAACAGCTGATGAATGTCGCAAAACGCTTTTGACATTGACAATTTGACATAATGACATGATCGCTTTCAGCTTGTAGCCGAATGTATCATCGATTTCGTTTCGTCGTAGTAGCAAACTAGTGGCACTATCTTATCGCTTTATTATTATTATTAGAAAGCCGTATCATCCAGTTACGCAACGTACGTATTAGGCTATGTAAGTAATGCGTTTATTACTGAGGCCGATAGTTATAGTTAGGAAGGCGCTGCAGGCGAACAGGAGCGTGCAGTTGAAGCATCCATTCACAACAGGTACGACGCTCGCACCGCAGCGTGTCTAGTAGTCTATGCTACCGATATATAAATACGGAAGGACCTCGTTCACGGTCTATTTTGGAAACGTGCCAGTTACATACGAAGAGTTAACTAAACATACCAGTTTGATTCGTGTTTTAGCATTAGTGTGGAGAGCCATGGAGGATAAAGAGTCGTTGAAGAAAAGATTGACCCCACTGCAGTATCATGTAACTCAAGAAGCAGGAACAGAAAGACCGTATACAGGTTCAGCTATTGTTTAATTAGTAGTGCTATACCGTTGTATTTATTTCTATGTAATAAATAAATGTCATGATTTCATACAACAGTGTAAAATTGTTTTTATAATAATTATATTCCTGTATATTTCAGGTTGTTACAACAAATTCTATGAAGAAGGCATGTATTGTTGTGTAGTTTGTAGGCAAGACCTATTCACTTCTAAGACCAAGTATGACTCTGGATGTGGCTGGCCAGCATTTAATGATGTTCTCTCCAAAGAAAAGGTTACTTTGCATCAGGACACAAGTGCAGGTATGTGCAGCTATATAAATAAACACCCTGTCAGTGTATTTGTGTGACTGTGACTAATGCATGGAAAAATAATAATAGTTTTTAATAATTTGAAAACTATTTGGGGTGTCTGTCTCATGTCCAACAGTATTACAAATTGAATAAAAATATTTGTGACATATTTCTTAAGATTTGTTATTCAATAAATTCAGTGAAACAAGAACAATATACAAATTACATATAATTGATTTTTATCTTGATCTCTGTATATAATTAGTTATACATGTCACTAATATTTTTGTACACTGGTGTAACCTTTAAAATATCCATTGAAATGAACAATAATATGGAACAAATTTTCAATGCCATTCAATAGCACACAGAGCATTGGATATAATAGGCTCAACAATAGTGTTCCTAAAGCAGGCCTCCATACAAGGTTGCTGTCTAATTCCTTCCACTGCCAGTATCCTTCAATCTAATTTTAGTAGTAAATGACAGTGCACAAAAACTTTATAAGAACTTAATCAAATTTGGTATTGCTTGACTCATATCTGCCACTTCACTGTTGTTTATTGTTAGAATTGGAAGCTTACCCATTTCCATGATAAATCACACTTTGTAATGTAATAATGTAATGTATGCCTCATAAATATTTTCATTCCATTTTTCATTCAACAAACTTATTTGAATAGTAAGAATACTATTCAAATAAGTTTATTGTTGAATATATCATAATGCCTAATATTATGTATCCTACACCAATGCATGACATACTTAAAAAGTAGTAGTAATATTAAATTGTAGTGTCAGTATTCCGAATAATGGAAAAAGTAACAGTGTTGGACTCTAATAAAAAATTGATATAAGTAATACAAATAAATAATATTTATTTCGTAAAAAGTACAGTAAATGTATATTGATGCAGTATGATTTTACACTGTTGTAGATTGGTGGCTCTTTGATTCCCCAACTGAGTCAGACTCATATTTCGGGTTTCGGCAGTTTCCAATGTTTAAATATATCAATAACATTGGTTGGATATCTAAAACCCAGGGGGAAATGTAATAATAATGATTTATTGCTCTGACCACATCCAGTAGAAAATAGCATGACTTGACAAAATTTAGTATTTTTAATTCTAGATAAATTATACTGTTTGTGAAGATTTTAATAATATTTTGCCCAGTCATTCATGCCTTGTTATCAAAATTTACAAGAAGTGCCTATTATTATATGTACATATTGTTATCAAATAATGCTTGATAACAGTATTACACTAAATATTTCCACAGACAGTATAACATAGTGAGATTGTGACATCTACCCTCCCGCTATCAAGTTACCTTGAGCAACACATCAATATATGTATAGTGTTACTTCCATATCTTGATTCATACCTTACCTTATTTATACATGTACTTATGTACTGTGTTCTGATCCATGACTATGCCCTTCAACCATTGGAAAACATAATATAGGTAGTTATTGTTTATATTCCTTATAGATATCTCAATATCCAATAAGGAATTTTAAACAGAATAATTATTTATTATATTTAAATATGTAATATACTAATATTATGATTTAGTTTAGTTTAGTATCAATGAAGATCTTTTACATAATGGAAAATCTAAAAACAAAAACAGTTTGTTGTATAATTATAATTTTTAACATTAAAAAATCTATCATGTTAGCCAAGCTGGCCATAATACTTTAGCTATGGGTCCATCAGCTTAAATCGGTATTTTTATTAATACATCAATAATATTAGTACATATTCTTAATAAGAAATAAAAAAGAGCATTTGGTATCTCCATTTAACAATATTTGTAATAGAAACAAAGTCTTGTATCCTGTCACATGATAATCAAAATGTTATTATTGACTTAGTTGCTATTACAATGATGTTTAAACAAATAATAAAATTAGTAGATAATTATATAAACAAATGTGGACACATGGGAGACAGACTTGATTCTCACAAGAAGAATATTAAATAAGAATAGTTGTGTGAAGCATTGTTGGCTTAACAAAGTATGAAAGACAATGTGGTTTTAAATTCAATTAACATTCAGCTTTACATTTCATTGTTTATTTCAACTGTCAGTAATAGGTCCAAACCACATCCATCAAAGTCTAGATGTATTAAAAGGATGGTAATAATGAGTCTTCACAAAAAAAAAACAAGTGACTTACTTATATTTGTAAAGAAATAGATAGTGTCCCACGTCTGCGGCGAATTGATTGCATGCAAAACATTGATGTAAATATGTAGCATGTGCTTTAGTTTGATTTTGTGGAAAGCATGTTTTAAACTAGTATAAGTAATTTAAAAATTAATTGATTTAACATTACATACTTTTAAACAGTTATGTCCAGCAATATATTACACATTTTTTAAATATTATGTTATATTTATTTATACGAGACAAAACAATACATAAAATATTTATAAATATACTATAATTATTTTGTACTTGTCTGCCATAAAATCTGGTGATGGGAAATTGGATTCTGGTGCTAATACATTTTATCTTTTTTCTGTCTTCCCTGTATCCTTGACCATCCTCCGACACAATCCTGACTCCACAACAAACGTAAGTCGACCCTGATTGGTAATTGTTGGTTAAATCCAATATGATGCTTCGTCTATCTACGTTTAACAATTATTGAAAATGCACTGTGTGCCATATCACGTTACTTTTTACACAAATTCGCCTCACTCGCAAATAATATTGCAATGTATTCATGCTATTTTACATAATTTTAATCTCGTTCAACTCTGGTTGGACGATCACAAACAATACACAAATGATCACACAATTCAATTTGGATGCGGCCGTATTGTTGAATTACTGCATCACTCGCTACTTAACTGTTACACGCCTTTATTGTGACATCACCCTAACTGTTGTGGAATGCGCATGATAAATAATATGCATTTGTCCTCGCCACCTGAACCGCCCCGTCTTGTCCCGTCCCGCCTGTGCTCCTCCTGGATGGCTGCCGGCTGGACACTGCGCCGCGCCCGCTGTGACGACGCGTGCAAACACCATGTTCTCGACACCGACTCGGAATATTCATATCATTCATTGTTCAATGTGAAATGTAAATAAATGGCTTCTTGGTGATTGGACCTGGTGTGTGAAATGGAAATTATTAAAGTTGGGGCAAATATATTACTGGTTTTAACACGACCAGGTTTGGTGCGAACTGAGGTGCGATGCTCCAAGTGCTCCGCTCACCTGGGACACGTGTTCGATGACGGGCCAGCGCCCACACGAAAACGCTTTTGCATTAATTCCGCTTCTTTGGACTTCATACCTGCTGAAGAGAGGAAAGACTAACGTGTCGCCACGTGTAAAATAATATAATAATAATAACATATACGATATAGACTATGCCTTGTTTGTAGTCGTAAGTACGAAAATGCTTTGATCAAATAATTCGGCAGAATTTAATACTCACAGTGATAATAAAATCAAATGTTTGAATTTTCTTCCAACGAATCGAATATGTTCTTGTAATAAACAATCCGAAGATTATATTTTTATAGAAAATATCACCTTTGTGCCTAATCATAATAATTGTCTACGTGTCGCAGATGCCAGGTATTATTTTTACCGACTTCACAAAAAGGAGGAGGTACTATGTTCGGCTGTTTGTATGTTTTTTTTTTTTTTTTTTTTTTTGTATGTTTGTTCATCGAATACTCCGTCAATTGTCGACGGATTTTCAAAATTATTTTTTGTTCGAAAGTAGATAGTTCTGAGGTGGTCCCATTGTCACCAAGTTTGGATCTGATGATGGGATCTTAGAGAAATCGAGGGAACTCCTCAAATATTATAGGGAACTATATAGTGATTTTGGTATATTTATCTAGAATTGAAGCATTTACAGTCAAAAAGTAACCTTTGAAGAGGTGGAACTGATGAAGAAGACCAGAAATGGCCAATGGAACTTCATACTCACATAGAAATCACAATAAAGTTAATTAATACTCCGTCAATTGTCGACGGATTTTCAAAATTCTTTTTTTGTTCGAAAGTAGATAGTTCTGAGGTGGTCCCATTGTCACCAAGTTAGGATCTGATGATGGGATCTTAGAGAAATCGAGGGAACTCCTTAAATATTATAGGGAACTATATAGTGATTTTGGTTTATTCATCTAGAATTGAAGCATTTACAGTCAAAAAGTAACCTTTGAAGAGGTGGAACTGATGAAGAAGACCAGAAATGGCCAATGGAACTTCATACTCACATAGAAATCACAATAAAGTTAATTAATACTCCGTCAATTGTCGACGGATTTTCAAAATTCTTTTTTTGTTCGAAAGTAAATAGTTCTGAGGTGGTCCCATTGTCACCAAGTTAGGATCTGATGATGGGATCTTAGAGAAATCGAGGGAACTCCTCAAATATTATAGGGAACTATATCGTGATTTTGGTATATTCATCTAGAATTGAAGCATTTACAGTCAAAAAGTAACCTTTGAAGAGGTGGAACTGATGAAGAAGACCAGAAATGGCCAATGGAACTTTATACTCACATAGAAATCACAATAACGTTAATTAAGTGACTGTGGCAATACAAATAAATAAAGTAGTTATTGAGATAAAGAATTTTAACCGACTTTTTTTTAGTTGCGATACTCAGTATCGCAACTAAAAATTGTGAAATAAAATACTTTTTACAAAAAAATAATTGTAAAATCTTTTCTACCTGATTGTACATCGGTACCATTATAATAATTACTACTACGAGGCACCTATTTTCATTTTATTTAAAGACCGAAATAATTTAGTTACCATACCAAGTCATTGTTATTTTAATTTTATGTGCACACCAATAAATAATCTCCTACGACAAATACAAACAACTACCTATTACTAATGTATTGAATTACTTTATATTAGTCTTGGAGATTACATGTGGTGATTTTGTTGTTAATTTATTTTTTATGACATAAAGTGGTACTTGTGTAGTACAAATCTTTATACATAACTGCTGATTATTTATTAGATACATAGATATTATTTGGATAATACAATAAATATTTTTTGTAATTTAAACAAGTGATTTTATTTAAATAAACATGGGTTTTATTTCTACATAGATTTTAGTGAGTTGTGGTGGCCCCATTTTTATAGACAAGTTAAAATCATTACTTATGCAAAAGTAACTGTTTAAAGTAATAATATTCATTCTATAGTTAAATAATTGCTTGGGAATTTAACTGTCTAACATTTATCGTCTATATCGCCAAGCACAAGACACCAGTTCCGTTACAAGAAATGTGCATTTGGCATTTGTGTTGCACTAAATTATACGTCTTTTCTTTGTATTTTATTTTATTTAGATGCCCTTAGAAAGCTTTGAAGCTACTTCTGTTAGTTACTAGACAATACATATAACGATGTGATACATTTAATTTAATGAATTGACGGAGTTGTAGGTTGCATCATTTAACTGATGAAAATAAAAATCGTTACTTCAAAAACTGCGACGATTGTAATTTTACAGCAAATTACTAGTTATTTTACAATTAGAAACTCGACCTACGTTTTTATGCAATTGTGGTAGCTTCTAACTCTTTTGTAATTTCACTAGAAATAAGCAATATGAAAGAGGGTTTCCAAGGCAAAAAACGCACCATAAAAGGTTAACATCTGCAGTTAAGCAATGATCATAGCTGTAGGGTGCTTTTCCACCAGAGATGTGTATTGCTACGTTGCTGCGGATACGTTTGGCATCCGATAAAAGCCACTTTCTCCAACAAGCTAACATCGTACCCCCTGGTAAATTTTCTAACTTTGATAAAAGTAAAAAGTAACAATTTCTGTCCTGGGACGTGTGTTAAGTGATGTGGCAACTAACTATCGAGTGGCCAATGAAACGACTGCATAATCATGGTGAGTCTTTTATTATAGTATGGTAGTAGGTAATTTATATGCACAAGTTGCTCATACATGGCACTGGTGTTTTACAACTGTCAAAAAACATGAAAAATGTTGGAACCACATTAAATGTCTTGTTCAGTTACCTATTACAATAATTAATACATTTTCAACTTATACTACATACATAATTACAGTTATTTTCTCAACATAACATTCTATGCATACTCAAATTCATCTTCATGATCACATTATGTAGTTAATACACTTCTTACAATATTTTAGTAATATAGATACTGAATAACTTTGTTCAAGCTCTCTTGAAGTTTGGCTATAATTTTTACATTTCTACATTATTGCACAATTTGGTATGGGTTGGTGCACTCTGTATTGTAATGGACTCGACAAATTATTTTAATTATTAAATAACTTTGTCTTAGGCCGTATTTTGATGATTGATTAACCTTATTATTCCAATTTGATAACTATCTACAATAATATATTAGTCAATTGTGCGGTTTACTTATAACTGCGCTGCGTTTTAAAGGGAAGTGGATAATATAAATATTTTCTTGTAAATTAAAATAAATGCGAGTAATTATAAACCTATTACAAACTCATTCATAACAATGGTTGCAAGTAAAAAGTAAAACCTTATCAAATCATAAATAATCATCAATGCATATAGAGAAACGATTACAACTTCAATTATTGAGTAAAACCATAACGCGAACGTAAGAAATGAGTAAAGATGACCATAACAGCAAGTCATACAATGCACCAACCTGGACTGCACAGATTCTAGATAGCGTAAATTGGTCACGTTCATATTGTCAATGAGTAGTTCTACTCGACTCTAAATTGTGTCTGTACAATATACGCGAGGCCCGCCCGAGCTGCAGGCGCTGCGGCCTCCGAACCATAATTATCACGTCACATACGCATTACATACACGTCGCGCGTCGCTCATTCACTCACGCAACTCTCTCACATTTAAAATAGTGAATACATACCAAAATAAAACAAAATTTAACAGCATCTGTCGGCACAACCTAAACAGTAAAAGCAGAGAGACAACTTGCCAAGTCTTACTAACGTAAATAAAATACTTCAATCGTTAATACAAATAATCGATATCTATTACTGAATCCCATACTTCCTACTATTGTCGTAACGATAATGCGATATAACATAACTCTTATCGTTAAATGAATCGTATGTCTACTTTTCTATTAATATCTAATAATCTGCACACATGTAATTTACTTATTTCTTGCTCTAATAAATACTCACTGTTTGTGCCATAAAAGGAGACGATCACCGATATATTTCTCTTTCTCTTAGCTAACATAAATCAGCTGAATAGACTTTACAAACTTAATACTATGTAAATGCTTCACCTCATGACTAACAATAAATGGTCTTTAAAATGTCAATGTAAAATAATGATTACGTCACGCGTCAAATGTCTAATGAAAATAATATTTTTGGCGTATTTCTTTAACAAGTAAAATAATCAATTTGGTTATTGAATTAACTGCTTCACCAATAATAATATAATAATATAATCTCAAAAAACGTAAATTAAAAGCCATAAGCAAATTTAAATAAATTAACAATTATCATACATAAAACTATCACTAAACTAGTACTATCAAAAGCAAATAAGCAACATATAAGCCATCAGTGTATTATGTGATACAAATTATATGAGCTACACTCAGTTCCCGATAAAATGCTTACTATGTACCAAACAATGCTCTAACAAACATTAAAAATAAAAATAAAATATTTCGAAATAGGAATACACGTAAAATCGAATGAAATGATATTTCCATTCACTCGGTCACCTTCCAATCAGTGCCGCGGTCCGCCTCCGTATTGATGTGTTTCCGACTAACTGCCCCAACAACTAGCATCACAGTGTATAAGCTGAACCGATACTAACGTAACGCCTCTACTGTACTATTTATACTTTACAAGGTCGCCTAAACATCTGCCAGTCTTCGTTTGCAGCTATCATATTTCGTATTATTTCAATTATTCGTATCTAAACTTCTAATATCTATCTACACTATCCGATCTTACCGTACAACAGTCAAAAGAAACACGTCAATAAGAGATCACCTCGCTAACAGAACATATAACGCTACTACACAACACTACAACGATTTAAAGTTAGTGGACTGCACTTTATTATCGATCTCTTCTCTTGTAAAAATATTACCTCTATTATATTCAATCGGCAGCAGTTTTACATGTAAAATAGATATTGCTCTCTAATTAGGTTTCGTCACAGATATCCACATGGTGGGGCACTGATCGCACGCGCGTCCGAGTGAGTCACGTGCGAGTGGTGCGGGCGTGGAGTCCACCGGTAGGCACTGAGGGCGCTAAGGGGGCGCGGGGGGCGCCGCCGGCCGCCGCTAATGGCCCTTGGCCGCCTCTTTGGCTGCCATGATCAGGGGAGTAAGCGACGCCAGGGGCCGCGCCATTTTTAGGAAGGGGTGCTGTAATAATAACAATCAAATCATGAATTTCACAATGTTGATGGATGTAGGAGGAGTTCAGTACTATGTGCGATCCAAATCCGTAAAAATATGTTTTGTAGACCATAGACATATTATAAGTAGGTTACACATCAGATGGTGTGTTGAGTACAGAGAAAAATATTAACGGACTTCCGCAGATCTACGCGAGACACAATGTATTTTCTATTGTGTCTCATATATTGATATGAGATGCAAAAGGATAGCATTGCCAAAAATTAATAGTGATTGAAAGGTTCCATAATCATCAACGTGAATTTGGATTAAAATGTGGTGGCCTATAGCTGAATTGGTTCCGAATTTCCTGATATTATTAATTTATTATCGCGCGTGCGTGAATAAGTTAGTAAAGTAACGAATGAATATACCTTTAATAAATCGAGAGCGGTGGCACGCCTCTCGACGTCCACCTCGAGGCACTGGTCGAGGAAGTCCTGGAAGACAGTGCTGAGCTTCTCCTTGTCCTTGATGTCTGGCTTCCCGTTCGTTGCTATTAAATATAGCGCACGCAAGGGGTTTTCATTCAAATATGGCGGCTCACCTTCTATCATTTCAATTGCCATTATACCCAGTGACCATACATCCACCTAAAAAGACAAAAATTAATAAATTATGATGAAAAATAAAATCTGTACAGTAAACGGTTTAATAAAGAGGGTTCCATTGAGTTTGTCGTAAGTGGCATGATTAAATATTGTCATTTCTAATTTCAATTCAATTGTTTTTTTAAGTAAGTGGAATTTGAATTTATGAGGGTTTACTGACTTGATATTTGAATTACTAAAAATGAACTCGATTTTATTCAATAGGACGTGTTTTAGTAGCCCTATTTAAAAAAATAACGGTTTTATTAGAATAAGAGTGATGTAGGTTACATACTAAAAGTTAAAAACGAAGAACGAAAGAATGTAACCAACCTTAGGCCCATACTGCTTCCGCGTAACAACTTCAGGCGCCATCCAATAAGGCGTGCCCACCATTGTTGTTCGTTTATTTTGTTCAGGAGATATTTGAGCGCAGAAACCAAAATCAGCTGTAAAACATATCACGAATAAGTCACTAATTTATTAGGCTTGTGTGCTTTCTTGACCAAGGCTGGTTTTTGTTGATACGTATGTATATGTATTCTTAAATACGCATAAAAGATACTCGACAGTAAATGGCATGAAATTTAAGCCGATCAGGGTGACTATAAAACCAGCCGAAGAAAAGGCAAAGATGTGTTTATTGAATAGATAAAAGTATTCTAGTTTCTGTAAGTTTATGGATTAAGTAACTTCTGCTAGCGGCTTCGCTCACTAACCCGTGGGATAAAAAGTAGCCTATAATAGGCAATAAACTTCATGCCCATCCCTTCAGACTTGATTGAGTAGCAAACATACACACAAACACAGACTTTCGCATAAATAATATGAGTAAGATTAATTTTAGACTAGCATAAAAAGAGCGGCAAATAGTATTGTGTCAAGTTTAAGTTCTAAACGTTGATTGCCTATGTAATATAAATGTTGTTTAGTTCACTTACTCAGTTTAACTTGTCCATCAAGTCCAAGCAATATGTTGTCAGATTTGATGTCTCGATGTATGACGTGGTTGGTGTGCAGGAAGTGTAAGGCTTGCAACACTTCGCGGCACACGGCGGCGATCTGTCCCTCGTCCATACACGTCTCCGTCACCACGTCCGTTAGAGATCCACCCGCTAAGTATTCCATTACTACCCATAATTCCTACAAATTAAGTGGAAGTTACATTAACTGATGAACTGCTGAAAGTTTTCATTGATAAAGTCACTACTAGCGCAGTACATTTTTTTTGTAATGACGCTTAATTTAAGTTTAAAAAATTTATTCAGAATACTTAGTTCGTCAAAAGATGATATCCTTTTCGAAACTAAAGTATTCAGGATAACGTTAGCAAATATACAGACGAACCGATACCGTCGACGAGACGCGACGCCGCGAGACGTGTTGCATGAAATTTGTATTTTGTAATGTAAAAAAATTCAGTTGTTTTTAGGGGGGTGTTAAAGTGTAAGCGCAATATCGCGTGTCAGCTGACCTTTAGTGTACTATATTATGGCACATGGTTATACTCACTTCATTAACTAGATAACTGTCCAAATAGTTGACTACATTGTTATGTTTGTTCTCCCGCATCACGAGGATCTCGTTGATGATAAGTTCTTTCTTAGGCTGTTGACTTAGGTTCATTTGTTTGATTGCTACTTCCATACCAGTTGACGTTTCTATTGCTGTATACACTGTTCCTGATGCACTATTAAAATAAATAACAAGTTAGAAAATTAAAATTTATACTGTACTTAATTTGAAATAATTAATTTAAACTACTTACCCCTGACCAATCTTTTCCATTTTAGTGTATTTTCTATTGGGATCACCAACACTAACAATAGTTCTTAATTTCTCTAATATTTCTTCATCAGTCATTTTCTTTTTTCTTTGCTGCTGGGCTGTTGCTCTTCTGTAAAGTGAATTTAATATCCCTTATAGGTATTTAGCAATTTAAAGAATGATTTTTTTATTGAAAATACCTGTTTGCGAAAGTTCTAGGTAACCCAGTATAAATAAATATTTGAGTGGTGTAGACATACCCGGTATCTGTGTTGGTCGGCGCGCCGTTGGGCGCGGGCTGCGCGTGCGGCGCGTGCGGTGCGTGCGGCGGCGGCGTGTGCGGCGCCAGCGCGGCCAGCGGGGCGCCCGCCGGGTTCTTGTTGCGGTCCAGCACGCCGCCGGAACCCACCTCCGCTCGACTGCAAATCTGGACAAAACATTCGCGTAACACATATCGCTAGAGTTAACTAAACGATCAAAACGAATGAGTTAAGTATCTTACTGAATGTGTAGTAAGGGCAGGATGTGGTACATGTGGTGGCGAAGCGGGCGCGGGTGTCGGTCGCGGAGGTGGTGCCTCCTCTTCCTCGATAGGTTTCGTATACTAGAATTATAAATATAAATATTGGTACAAATAAAGTTACAAAGCTTAATAGGAAGAAGATTCAAAAACTTTTTACACTTACAATACTTTTGGTGCGGTCTGGTCGTGAAGGTGGTGGCGGTGGGGGTTCGGGGTGTTCTGTGTCCGTGGGCGTCGACGATGATGGACTGCTGGATGATACTCGGGATACGGACGATCCTATAAAAGTATCATACGCCATTTAACAACTAGATACGAGACAAATAGCAATAGTATTACCCAATTCTATAGAAACGAATTGTACTGAATACAAAGTAATTTAGTTCGGAATAGGTACCCGAGTGCGTGGTGTGCATCTGCGCCGATGTCATGTATTTGGAAGGTGGCGGCTGAGTTGCGGACGCGTCATACCACTTGAGCACGTCTAAAACGGCTTGAGGATTGTTCTTCTGCTCTTGCTTGCTTATGTTAGCGGCCATGAGTAGCCGCGCCCACGCCTCCGGCATGCCCTTAGAACAATCACATATTGTTAAAACAAAATATGATTACATTTGAATATTCATGCAAATTTGAATCTATGGTTAGTAGCCATTTATAAAGCATGTGTGCGCTTGTACACAGGTCTCAATTGGGACTCCAATTTATTGTTTCTATACAAAGCAGTCTATTGCCCTCTGCATCTCCAATCAACTATGATTTTTATGAAAACACAATTTAAATGGTCTGGTATCACACACTGGAAGATGTATGATTTTGATTTCATACTGATACATATTCAAGCTATACTAACTTAAGTACTTAAGAGTGTACAAGCGCAATAAATTGTTGCATTTATTCAAATGTAATTGTAAAAATGTTTTCATTTTAACACATCATCATGCAAAATGCTTCTTTCAAATTCCTTAGATAACTGTGATTATTTAAACTTTACTACATCCTATTAAATAAATAGATTTTTATTATCTTTTGTAACATTAAAACTACCAACAATGACTTTTATTAGCTAGGAATAATGATGTCTCCAAGCATATTATTTATCTGTGAAATATTTCTACATGTACCTATTGTGATATTGACAAAGTTTGATTCTATATAAGTGTGAGACTAAAGCAAGTACTGGTAGATAAATTAATGTTTTCATAATGTAAACACTAGAGGTACAGATAATAGACTATGCATGCTACATATAGACATTGCAATTTACACAAAAATACAGTAAATATGTAAAACAATAAAACAAACAAATAACATAAGGAGTAGGTAAATTAAATGTTAATAAAATATGCACATTATCACATTATGTATCTTAATAAATTGAGTATAATGTAAGAATGTACTGAACACAATTGTAATAATTTAAGCTATTACTTACTGTCATAGGCAGCTTGAAACAAAAGCGGTAAATACATGGAACTCAATTACATGATATCATTACTTGTTCCTTAAGGATTGTTACAACAATGGTGGCCTAAACATTCCATGGTGTTAACCCACAAGTTCTTAGTCAAAATGTACATTCTCTAATAGAAACATGCTTACGCTTTTCCTTTAACTAAGAATCAAGGTAACATATTACTATACTCAAAAAGTATTTTTACATTCATACTACCTATTAAAAAACATTGTATATATTTTCATATTAAATTGAATTTTCTCATATTGCCATGATCCAGGTTCTCTATTAATTACTTCTCAATAACTAAGAATCATTAATAATTAAAAAAATGAAATGTCAAATAAAAAAATACTTGATATGCCACTTTTAAAAGAAAGCAAAGCATTAAAGCTGTGAGGCATTGTGTTTAGGCAGAAAGCTCACTCATTTTTATTAGACATAATAATTATGATCACAAGGTCTGGGTACTGTTGAGGTTTTCTTGGGAACCTTAAGTACAGGTTAAATTGTATTCTACATAATTATCTATTGTATATGATAGTCACAACACTCCAATCATAATACTTAGTTCAATCTCATTATCATACTTTTTAATATAAAATAAAAGGTATTTAGACTATCTAAATTGCAATCTATGCATTCTTTTTATTTAAATTTACTATAAATATGATAATTAACTACAATGTTAGTAACAAAGTACTTGTATGACTGTAAATGTTAACTATTACCTAAAAATGTCCACATCACAATATAGTGCACTATTATTTTTATGAGGTTAGGGTGATGTGTCATGGGTTTTCCCCAAAGACCCATTTTATATGTGGTAGTATATATCTTCGTGGTGACTATTATGATAACATTCTATATAAATATGAATGATCAGAACTATAATGTTACTCACAGTAAACTCTCCAGTGACTGCATCAAAACCCACATGAACTGTATGTTCAAAGTTAGTTGGATAGCTAATATTTGGTTTGTTGTCATTGTGAGCTGTACTCTTAGAGCCTTTTATTTTAGCTTTCAAGGTCTTCTTCTTTCTATCACCTCCATCATCAGGTTCTGAAAACATAAAGTGTTAGGAAGCATTTTTTGCTTAGATACACAATATAATATTATTTTGTACAGTAAAGGATGTCATCTTAAACTGACATAAATACTAGCATTGTTTATTATGCTTAAACTTTTGGCTTGCCTATTGTTTACAAAGTGATTGAAACAATCTGATACAAATCATATTAGAATGTCACAAGAAGTACTAATTGGATAGTTGCCAAACTAACCTTTTGGAAGAGGCCTCATATCCACAGAGGCTACAGAATCGCCACGATCCGTGGCTCGGTTGCTAGTGAGCCGGACCGGCGGCGCAGGTGGTTTATCCTCATCACTCGACATTTCGTCTTCCTTTGCCCGTACTACGAGAACAAAATAAGCATCCTATTTTTTATACAACACTTTTATTAGGTGATATTTATCACAAAAGGTATATTTTAACACCATTCAAGACTTCAGTGAACATTATTTGAACGTAATATTATTCAGAACAGTCACACATCGTCGCACGAACTGTATCACGCTATGCTTTCATCAACTACTGTGGGCTACCTACATTTTTATTATTTAGATATTTGGTATAACAAAACTGGCTTTTGGCAAGATAAGACAAGAATAAAATAAAACTAAAGTAAGCCATAATATTACTCATGGACGCGCCCCGCAAAGGTTCGCGAATGCGACAAAATGATATTGCTCAGATATTAAACACTCATTTTTCACTCACCTGGAAAATTAAAGAATTACAAGGGTTGATGAAATAATAGTGTACGGGTTTATATCACATTTCAATTAATCACAACACTTAAAACACATATTTTTACAAAACTTATTAATTTAATCATTCACACACATGAAACGATAGCAGTGATGACTAGAGCCGCCATTACACTATAAGTTAGAGATGTTATTGAAGTAGCATTCAACTTTGAAAGTCATTTGAAGCAAATCGACTAATTACCATAAAACTGGACACCATCCTGCATGTCGCTATAAAGTTTTAAAATAAGAGTGAACTTCCGCAAATATGCAATGTTGATACATAATTGTAATCAAATTAGACATATTTTGATTTTCGAGTGTTGGGTAATATTAACATTTCTTCAATTTTTTGGTCAACTGAGTCGGAAGTAGGAAAGTCAAAGTGGAGCTAGCGTCAATGGTCCAACAATGGATATTTTGTGCGGAAAAATGTATCTACATCTATAGAGATATGTACACTGTTGAAGTAGCGTATTCGATTGATGAATCGAATTAACTTCTCAAATTATATCAATTCCTTAATTTATCACTGAGTTTGAATTATAATATAAATTTCTTAGTCGAGTCAGAAGTAGATAATTTGACTACTGATGAAGTTTGAAGTGATGATGACATTCTCTATTTTGACATCTGATTGACTGATGACATATATTCTCTTTGACTGATGAGAGGGGATTGTGATGTGACTGAATTTATAATAAAATAAAAAAAATAAATATTTAATTTTATTTATTTGTAATGTGCAAATGTCTACAATTTACAACTCTTAATAAAGAATGAAATAGCACGTCCAACCGTCCTATCATGGATCATCAAGAATCATCGGTTTGTTATCGTGCAATTAATATAATTTTATTGTAGATTTCTATGGCATTTTCGTACTTGACTCATTGAAGTGTTCTTAATACAATACTACATATATATCCCATATTAAGTTGCCGTTCCTGGCGTATGAAATCTCTATTTGCAATTAACAAATTGTAATATAGCTATGTTCCAATCCAATGCTGGTGCTTACGTATACGATGATAACATCCTGTTTCTGACAAATAAACATGTATTTACTGGCCAGTTAATTTATACATATCTTACGTTCCAGTGTGTTCTGATTTGTCAGTCCACAATAGCTATATTACAATAAAAACAGAACTAACACTTTTTTTAACTAACAACCCCTGAATCTGTATTTAAAAACATATTAAAACTATTTTTCGTTTCAGGGTCAAGATGGTAGTCTGAAGAAGACTTCATTTGATGAATTGGGCAGAGACGAATTAATAACTAAATGTAAAGGATTTCTAGTAATAGCTCAAAAAGCTAAAATTGCCAAGACAGGTATGTCTAGTTTTAAATTAAGTATTCAATTTTAATAAATAATGTATTTACTATTCACTGTATTTTTACTTTAACAGAATTGCAAAATGAACTTGATGGGTGCAGAAAGCTTCTTGAAAAATATGAAAAAGAAAAAAATGTCAGTTCAGAGAATATTAAAACTCTACAAGAACTGGTTGATTCATTGACAGAACAAAAACTGAATTTTATAACTGAAGTGGATTCAGCCCAAAGCAAGATTAAAGCACTTAACAATAAGTGTATGAGCTATGAGGAAGACATTAATACTTACAAAAGTGATTTGATTGTGAAAGATAACATAATAGCTGAAATAAATCAAAAGTTATCTGATCTTGATATAGAAGTTACTTCACTTAGAAGGCAGAACAATCGGCTATTGGAAGAAAATGAACAACTGTTAAGTCAACTCACTGAATTTGAAGCTAGAGCTGCTGAGTTTAATAATATAGGAATGCAACAGAGAGAACAACTTAAAATTTTAGAAGAGAGTGTCCATACAGGTATTGTTCTCTAATTTGTTCAATTATGTATTGTTTAAATATAGTAGATATAAATTGTTATTTAATTCAATCACAACATTGTATTATATGTATTCATTGTTTCAGAAGAGCAATATAAAACCCAAATTGAAGAATTAAAGAGTCAAATTCAAAACTTAGAAAATAAAATTCAAAGCAATGTAGACTTTGAAGCTAAATTTACTGAGGCAAAAGAAATGTTTGAGTCTGAAAAGGCTAAAAAAGAAAAAGCTAATGTTAAATTGAGGAGTTACAAAGACAAAATTTTAAAGTGTGCTGCATGCATTAATCAATTGAAAAACTCAAGATTTATCTTGGCAAAAACAGTCAAAGAATATTCTGAGAACATTCCTAAATGGCAAAATGATATCATAAATGCATCAAAAGTGCTTGATAATCAAATTAATGAACTAAACAGTGAAAATATTTCTTTAAAAGAAAAACTTGTGGAGCTAGAAAAACAACTTAATGAATTGAAACAAACAAATATGGAGAATGGTCTTATTGATTCACAAATATCTGTTTTAACTCAAGAGAACATGGCATTCAAAGACAAAGTATCTGACTTAGAACAACAATTAAAGAGTAGTGGTGATGAACTTGCCAAGCTCAAAGTTGATTTAGATGTGAAAACAAACAAGCTGGAAGAGTATAAATTACAGGAGGAAAGATTTAATGATTGCAACCTTAAGCTAGTTGACATAAATAATAAATATACTGAACTTGATAAATATGTACAAAAGCTAAAACATGAAAATAAACAATTAAATGACACACTGCATAGTCAAGGACAAAATACCGAAGAAATTGAAAATCTAACTTTGCAGATTAGAGCTTTAGAAAGTGAAAAATCGACTTTAGTCAAAGAGAAACTAAATGCTAGAGATAATATTATTGATCTTGAAAATCAAATCACTAAGTTGTCAGACAATCTTGTTGAAGCAAAAACTGAATTACAATCTATGAAATCTCAGTTAGATGTACTCAATCAAGAAAAAGCTGCCTTTGAGATTAATTTCAAAGCTGAAAAAGAAGGTGAGATAAATATATTAAAGTGTAACCTGATGGCTCAGCAGGAACAATTCAACTTGTTAAAGAAAGAACATGAAGATTTACAAGATTTGAATGGCCTTTTGAAAGAGGAAGTGGACACTCTTAAACTTTCATTGGAACAACCCAAAGATGATGCTGACTTGTCAGATCTGAATGTATCTCTACAAGCTGACATTGCTAAATTAGAAACTAAGTTAGCTGCTTATAAACAAGAAAATGCATCTCTGTTGTCTGAAATAAAAGATGCACGAAACAAGTCTAAGGAATTTGATAATCTTATTGTTGAATATGAAGATGCCAAATCTAAATTGGCTAGTTACAAGTCAGAAAATACTGAACTGTTGAATGAAATGAAAGAAATCAATCAAGTATTGAAGGAACGTGGCGAAGCCATATCCAAGCTTCAAAAAGCTGTATCTGAAATGGAAAAGTTGGTAGAGACTTTAGAAAAGGACCGAGAAAATATGAATCAAGAGAAAATGGAATTACTTAAAAAGAATGAAGGACTCCAAAGTGATTTAAAAACTGCAGAGCAGAAGTCAAATGAGAAGACTGAAACTGCCAATCAATTAAATGTAGATGTGGATAATGCCATGAAAGCTCTATCTAAAAAAGATGAAACAATAGCATCATTAAAAGAAGAAATCGAGAAACTGAAACAACAACAAATGACATCAGGTACCACTGATTCTCTATAACATCCAGATTGTAAAATGTGTACAAAATTCTAAATGTAATTCCTTATGTTACAGCTGAATTGCCAAATGAAGACATGTCAACTTCAACTATATCTAAAGCAGAAGAACATTCTCGAATGAAAGATTTAGATGAAACATTTGAAGAGAAGTATGAAAATATTTTTAGTAGATCATACACTACATAAATCTGTAAAATATGTAACATTTTTTCAACTTACTCATAAATTATTTATTACCCACTTACAGATACACTAAATTAAGGATATTTGCTCTGAAGCTGAAGAAGAAATTGAATGAGACTATAAGTCAGATGCAACAGACAGAAAAGGACAAAGCTAAGCTTGAAAAGTTGCTAAGTGAGAGCAAATCAGGGTTCCATGTAGATGAAGTGGACAGTCATCAAACAGATCGCACAACTCAAGCAGCTGAGAGTCATGAACTAGAAGAAAAAATCAAATCCTTAACTGTTGCTCTCGAGGCGACGAAAAATGTTACTTCTGAATTAGACAAATTAAAAGGTATCTATTATTTAATCCTTGAACTCTAAGAAATAAGTTACGATAGTAAATCAACTATTAATAACATCTTTTAAATACAATATTTTAGCGGAATTAGCATTGAAAACCCAACAACTGGCAACTGAAGTTGAAGCGCATAAGGTTACTAAGGATAGTCTGGAGAAAGCACGACGCGATGTCAAGAAGAAAAATGTACTGAGTCTTGAAATGGAAGATTACGAACGGTCGATGAAGGAACTCTCGACAAAGATGGAGGAGAGTAAGAAGAAAATGATGCAAGTGAGTTTGAATTGTTATTATATTCGTATTTACACAATTAAAAAGGTTTTATTATATGTAGAAATATACAATACAATTTGAAGGAGTGAACACAAATCTATTTGGTAATTTACAGATGGAGTCGACAATAGACACGCAAGAAGGAACAATCACAGCAATGCGAACGCAAATAAAACTACTCGAGGAACAAATTAAGACTGAGGAGAGGCAAAACAGGCTTGTTAAGGAAGAGCTACAAAACGCTATTGAAGATGGAAAAGAAAAGGACAATCTGTTACAAGTGAAAAACACAATAATATCTAAATTGGAACAAGATCTAGAAGACGAAAAAAGAAAGAATGAAGAATCTGATTTAGAAATGACGTCAATACTAACTGACAAAGAAAAAGTTATAATGTCTTTAGGTGAAGATAAGGCAGAGCTTAACAATAAAGTAAAGAAATTGGAATTCAAATGTTCCGAATTGAATGAAAAGTTAAGAATTCTCAATATAGAATTGGCGGACTTGAAGACTGAGTATACAAGTTACAAGGTAATGTTTCTCCACATTAGTCCTTTCACATAAGTAGTTACTTTCTTGTATATTTTTATTCTGACATGAATTTCTTGTGTTAGGTTCGAGCTCAAGCTGTATTACGACAGAATCAGACTGTGGATCATAGCCAAGAAGAGCAGCTGAAAGAAGAGGCAGCTGCTCTCAGGGCACAGATAGAGATACTAACAGCTAAACTAGCGACGGCTCAGTGAGTGTAAATTTGTTTCATATATTAACCGTGTTTCCTCGGCCATTGTTATTTCAGGCTGCATTTTATTATTATTGCTGTTTCACAAAAGCTAATAGAATTTATAGCAACCTGAAGTCTGGAATTTCGATTGAAAATGTGATATGTATGTAAGGGTTTGGTGCTCTAAGTTGTAAGGCAACAAATTGTTCCACATAAAATATTTCTGAAATGAGCAAAAACATTTAAAGAAAAGTATGCTATACAGCATATGGTTAAATTGTATAGCTTTACATATGAGTAGTTTATGCATAATGAATAAAAACATGCAACAGTTTACGTTTCTATGCATCTTTTGTTAGGTCGGTAACAAAACAAAAAATATTAATAGTATTTTACGGTCGTTGTTTAATATCGTATTATTGTAAGACACATGTGGTCTTTTCATTTGCGTAATGTGTAGTTTATTGCATTTTTTACAAATTAAGTACATGTTTTGCACTTATTATTTTTGCGACATTTGTTATAATATTCTTGTGAGGATAATCCGTTGAGCGGTCATTGACGCTCAGTATCACAGGTTTGCGCCAGTTCTCTTTTGCTAAGATAATGGAGTGAATCCACTCAAGTCCGGTCCATTGATGCATAAACTCTTCAGCTTTATATAATTATAATAATATAAGATTACAAACTTTGAGAGTAAATAGTGCCTTTAAATGTTGTTGGGTAGCTGTGTTAAATAGCCTCTTGAGAAATAGTCAATTGTGACTTTTTAGTACATCGCGAAATATGCGTGAAATACGATTTTGTGAATTGATTTTTAGAGAGCAAATAACAGAGAAGACATCGGAAGTAGAAAGTACTAGGAGGCGAGCAGCGGAAGCTACGAATGAGGCGGCGCGTGCGCAACAGAGAACTTCGCGACTTCAGGCTGACCTCACTCGATTGTCACAGCAAATTGAGACAGAGAGAACACAGAATAAGTTGCAGGTGAAGTACCTTCCAATTACTACGCATTGATCTATAATTAGATTTGATAGAAAAAGTCGAGATAGGGTTGAGAGCCGAATTCGACACTCTATCATTCCACATTATCTTTTTTTTTGTGTGCATTTAGGTGCTGTATTGTGTTTTTTCTGAATATATAAAGCGGCGTTATGGTCAGCACTCACATTTACAACTCTTGATTGTCAAGGTACTTTTACCTTAATAATATATTAGATTGAAATATTGTTATAATTTTATAGGTCTCCACGCTAACACAGTGCTACAAAACTCAAATGAGCGAAATGGAAGCTAAACTACAAAAAGAAATTGACTCGTTGAATAAACAGCTGGCGTCCGCTCAGGAAGCGAAGAAGTCTGGCAACGTCGCTATACCTTCGCTTGAAGATGCCAACAGAAACGAGTACATGTTGCCAGTTATACCCAAGGAAGAAAGCAGCGATGGCGAGATGGATATTAACGTTTCTATGATACCCAGGGAGGAAGGAGAGGTAATATAATAACTTTCTTTAATAGTTCCGTACCCAAGGGAATAAAGACTAACTGTAGTTTGATTATATGATTAGCGCAGATGCCGTGCCGGCGTGTACACAGGAGACTATTGAGAACCGAAAGTTATAGGCTTTAGAAAATTACTTGTGTCTTACAGCTCTGTGATCGTGATACATATGTGTAGATTCTCCGTGCACCGCGGTGGGCTCGCGCCTTTATACAATGAATCTAATTGATTTTCATAAACTGCTCCGTGAAGAATAGCAGCAGAATACGCGAACGATATAGGAAGGCCCCCTCTGGGGACTCGAGACTCTTTCGAGATTATTTTCTTCAAAAGATCCGAGGCTTGAGGAACAATTAGTATTAAAATAGAAATAAAACAACCAGCTACATACGTAGTTATTATCCTACGTAATTACATTATCTGAACATTTGCTATGCTAGTAATAAAATTTCTTCATGAATTCTTGAACGATTATTCTTTGCAATGGCATATTTCAACGTATCTAAAATAAATCGTACGAGGAAAAGCTGTTACGAACATTTTTGTTACACTTGTGAGTTATTACTTATATAACTTTTGTAAATATATGCCTGTTAAACTAGGCAAAAAAATTTAAAATTAAGTATGTAACAAAACAAAACTTCTTAAAAGGGCAAGAAGTTTGAACCAACCCCAATTTTTTCAACCGTTTTTACAGTTGTTCTTTTACGTATCCAATAACACACGTTATATATTTCCAGGGTTCTGAATTCGCTCCATCCCCGCCTCCATCGAAGCCGTACCTCTCAGGAGGGGCAAGCGGCCGGTCCCCAGTACCACTGGAACGACTCCTGGAAGAAGGTGTCCCCGACGACGAGGCTATGGATACCTCCTCCTTCGCTCTCACACCCGATCAGGAGATCGCTGACCTCAAACGAAGGCTCCAAGCTCAACAACAGAGGTGAAGTTCAAATAAAACCTCTAAGCTAAAAATGTATACTGAAAGAGTTGTAGATTGTGTTCTACTCTGTCGTCAGTCACCATAGGGCTAAGGAATTGAACCCTGAAGTGAAAAATAATTACTTTTGCTACTGCTAAACATTTCAATCTATGTTTATTTATGTAAAAGACTTTGTTTCCTAACTATATTATGATTTGTCTGGTCGTACAGGGTAAAGCACGTGACGGTACTACTATCGGAGTCGGAACGTGAATGCGCTCGCATGGCGCAGCTGAGCGAGCTACTGAAGGCGGAGCTGAGGCGAGTGCGAGGAGCTACCCAGAACGCACACAACACGGAGTATATGAAAAACGTCACGCTTAAGGTGCGCATAAATTATAAAGAATGACCTTGTCTCTTCTGATAGTAATATATGTTTTATGATAGGTTTCTTTTGTGAACTGTTTGGTCAGTATGTGGTATACAGTTACTATAATAAAATAATACAAATCGTCTGAAAATTTATTTAAGAATGAAATACCTAAGTAATTGTAAAATAATTCTGTCGACGTAAACACTTTTTGGATGGATATATTTTTTAGATTCCGACTTTTCCTTATTCTTATTACCTAAGTTGTTTATTAATTTGTTGATTACTTGTAGTTCCTGACACTGCCGCCCGGTGACGAGCGCAGCCGGCTGGTACCAGTGCTGCAGAAAATACTTACACTCACACAAGACGAGACACAGAAAATTAATGCTGTCGCTAAGGGTAACATTAATTTATTAATCATTGTTTTATTATTTAACTTTGTAGTCGAGATAAACCCTCGTATCTTGGATGGCGGGAAGGAATGAAGGTATACTGGGAAATTAAATGCAGGAACTAATATTAGTTCTATTTTTTACTTAATAACAGCAATTACAGATTTTTATGTATTCTTTTTCTTTTCGTGAGTCACACTGAATGATGTATATCATACAAAAAATACTGTTTACTTAATGAACTATTTAAGAAAAGCGCGTGACGTGACGACACCGCGTACTTTACAACGATACGATTCCCGGTGGGACTTGAAATTAGTAGCTACCTTTAGTTACCTATTAGAGATTTTACTGGATTTATAGTATAATAGCTGCTTCCGCGCGGTTTTACCCGCTCTGCTCGGTTCCTATTGATAGTAGCGTGATGTTTTATAGCCTATAACCTTCCTCGATAAATGCGCTATCCAACACAAAAAGAATTATTCTAATCGAACCAGTAGTTCCGGAGATTAGCGCGTTCAAACAAACAAACAAACAAACAAACTCTTCAGCTTTATAATAGTAGTATAGATATTTTTTTGGAGCGCATTTATTAAATTGTTTAATTTATTAGTGAAACCCTAGCCTTCACTCCTCTAGTATAAAATGCTAATTTGAATAATACTCCAAACACTTATAGAACCAAAGGCTTACGCAAATTATTAAAAAGCTTTCTTATGTTCATAATTTATTTATTTTATTGACGATAGTATTCAATTCTAACAGACATTGTTGTATTACAGGTTTGGATCCAAACCCAGGGAAAGGATGGGGGAGCTACCTTCCCTGGCCAGGAGGGAAATAACCACAAATTATATTTAAACGTATCTAACTAAGTTTGATAGCCGTGATCCAAGCAATAGTGAATTGTAAATTATCTGTGATTCCATTATCGACGAAACAGTTTTCTTTATTTCGGAACTTATTGCATTTAAGGCTATAATTTTTTGGCTAAGTGTATCTTATTGGATAATAAACTATTCTATTTTCAAATGCTTTATTCTTAAATTCATAGTGATAGTTTACAATTATTTATTTTAATTTTTTAAATAGCCATATGTAAATAAGTAATTGAGAGATAAATATAGATGTACTAGTTGTTATTAAAAGGGTAGTCTGGGGAAGGAAAAACTAAATCAGATATTCTAAAGGTATAGAGTAAAGCGATGTAATAGAGATTTAACATAACGTATAGGCAATAAATTTATGTTTTTGTAATGATGTAATAGCATTAATCATCCATTCCAATCTGTTTAGTATAATAAAGATAATAATTCCAGAATGTGCATTATGTGATATAATATTTTACCTCTGGAAAATAGGGTAGTTTCTTGAATTTGATTTTAATGTCCGTCTGGTAGTTAAAATATTAGACACGGATTTTTTCTTTACTTCCACGAAATATTAATTTGTAATTTCGTGTGACGTCACGACCTCCCACTCCTAAACTTAACTACGTTTAATTTAAGTATTGTAACCTTACATGAGAAAATAAAGAAAATATATGTTGTTCCAATATTGACATTAACTGCCAGACTAATTTAATTTTTAATTTTCGTACCCTATTTACAGTTTTGATGAATTTCAATGATTATTATTTCCTTTCAGTATAAGCTTAAGCATATCTATTATGTCTACTTGAAAAGGGAGACAAATGCTAACATTACAACAACATTCTTAAATAATAGGAATTGCTAAAATTATAAATTGAAACTTTCTTGAAAAACAGAGCATTTATATCAAGTAAACTTTAAATAGGTGCTTTTAAATAGTTATAATAAAAGTGTCGTCAGTTAGTCTCTATTTTAAAATAGCTGCATCAGTAGTATGTCTACATTTAACGAATTAAACGCTCTCATAGTCATACCAGTGATGTACGCCATCATGGTATAGCGTGTAGATAAAATCATATCACGGAAAACAATTTTGCTTATCACGCGGATATAAATATTAATAAAAATGATATAGTATATATAAAGTTTATGCAAATTATAAGTACCCAGTTATAATGATTTTTACGACTTATTAATTATTTGTTATGCAAAATTATTTTACACACAAGATTTTATTATAATTTTAATACTTAATTATTTGTTATAGTAATTATGTAAGTATTTTCGAATGTAATTTTAAGAACTGAATTAAATATTTAGAAAACAATAAAGTTTTACGAAATTTTATATAAAATTGTTCTTATTTATTTTAATCTAATGTTCTATCAATAGCAATACCAATTAACTGTATTTATGAGCTAATATAAGAGTCCCAAGTTCGATTTCGGAGCTGCGGAATACCTGTTTACCGGGGCTATGGCTCGAAAAGTAGGAGTAGGAACGGTGTGGTTTTTAATCAGTAAGAGTCTGACTCGCTCTCACCTTGCCCAGGGTGAGGCCAGTCATTGGATGATTTTCTGCTTTTAAAAAATCTCCCCTTGATAATTTTGGTACAAAGATCTAACAACATTATTATTAAGACCCCAAAGTTGGCGATGTATACCAAATGTATAATGTAGCCCTGTAACCGCTTCCTATTCAAGACCCACTAAGGGTCTATTTTTTCTGTCGGTTATTTATTTATAGTTAGTATACCTATGCCTGTTTGTTTACTTGCGAGCCCATGCCACGAAGGCCTAAGGCTAAGCATTGGTCATCACCAAAAATAAAAAACCAAAGACAAGGGCTGATGTCAAGGACGTTGTCAACGTCCTTGGCTGATGATGAAACTTTCGTTACAATTTTTCGGCTAGGTACCCTAGACATTAAATGTTAGCCTATTTCAAATATATTTTATGAACAAAACTCGTTAGGTACCGAAATAGTTTAAGCTGTTAAAAAAATAATTTACTGCCAATATTTAGTAGGTGAAAAGCCGAAAGTATGAAACAATAATCAACATATAGGTAAATTCTTAACATCCTTATTACAAAAATCTATTCCTGGTACCTAAACATCGAAGAAAGCACAATCAAAAAGAAAGTTGATGAGATCCGGTTTTTCATACTGTTTTTCAATATCCAATTAAATACAAAGTTATTGTTATTTAAATGTGTTATCTCTAATAATTTTGTTATTAATTATAATAACGTTTACGATAAAATACATTTGTAGTTTTGAATATATTCAATTCAAAGTATAAATTTGATTTTATTGATTGCATTTCCCGGGCGAATTGTTCACGGCGCATGCTCGAAAATCGCTCGGAAAATTCGTGACTGCGGCAGCGAAGGTGAGCTTTTCTTGTATTTTATTGAAAAATATAAAAGACTTCAGTTACTTTAAAGCATTTAAACCATACTGTAACATCTGAACAGCAAGAATTTCATATGAAGTAGTAGTTTTCCTGAAAATATTCTTCCACTTCATATAAACGCAAGTACATTCTGCCGGTATGAGAATTTTAAAATTACGCAATTTAATTGTTTTTGTTGTAGATTTTTCATTTCTGATTAAGTGTATTGCAATAGAGAGATTTAGTCACATCTAATAGTTCTCATAATACACGGTTCTTTTTAGAAGACTGGATAATAAATCTGTAAAATAATAGTAATAGATTTTATTTCCGAGAGCAGAGGCATTTTTTTCATTTTAATTTACTTATAAGGACCCATTTTTATCATATTTGTCATCTTGTGCCTTTTTGAGCTTGAAGTGAAAAAATAAGATTTTTCCAATTTTAAAGTTATGTCACATTAACGTCATTATGATTAATTTTCGACTAAATACCGGGCACATGGTGATGGATCGTAATCTATCTGATGCATACTATCTAGAATACTTAAGATGGACGCACTGCGAAGCCCATATGCGTCGCCGGCACATGATGCCTATGTAGTGCAACATGCTATTAGGTATTCTAATTCTGAATCATACTGATCATACTGTTGCAAATACATCTGCTTAAGTACTTGTATAGATCACGTCTACTAATTTTAGATTGAATGCACTTTCTACATGTGATAGTTAATAAATATACACTGTCATTGCGTCGAAATCTTTGTACAGTTTCTGTCGAGTGAAAATATAATTTTAACAATACTTTTTAAGTTGACATTGGAGTGATATTTCAAGCTCATCTCGTACCTAGATTTTTTAGACGAAAGGTAGGCACACCCATCCATACCTTCGTTCTTATTTATTTAGGTAGGTACTCGATGCGCGGATCTAGACAAATAAGTACGTAGATTTCAATTAAAAAAATTAGATAATTACTTATTCTATACCTAAACATGTTGTGTAACCTACGTTTATACCTAGTATTAGGGTATCTAAGTGATTAAATATATATTCTTTCTTCGTACTTAAAAGATAACAAAATATAGTGGTGTACACAATGACATTGCATTTTTATTTCATGGAAGAATTAAAAATTGAATATGCTTAATGATTTTGTAGAATTTTCTTTAAAAGAGAAACGGTAATGTGTTAAATTAATTTGATAACTAACTTTTAGTCTATATTTGGCATAATATTTTTGCTGTATCGATGTCCCGGATCTTCTACGCGCACGCCCAAAGGAGTGAGTCTGGGAAAATTGCGAGTCGCGACACGCGAGTAATTTTATCGCCCAATTATTGATAGTGCAATAAGTGCAGCATAAGTAGGACCTAAGTAAATACGTTTATACGAAATAGTTGAAATTAAACAGGAACTGGCGTTTAACATAGGTCCCTAAGTGGTAACAAAGGTAGGTAGGAAGGTAGGTGTCAGTTGTAAGGAGTTTGTGTAACTACACACAACAGGTGATTAGGTAAATTATGTTATCGTTTTGAATACATGTTACGTTAATTTTCACATAAATATGTATATTATGGTGAAACAAAATATCAAACCTCTAAAGAGTGCTTGCTTTCGTATAGAAAAGCTTCTTAGTTGACTTTTACACAAACTCTTGAGAAGATACAAATTACGAGTTTGGGTAAAAACTTAAACATCGACATATTCGATAATTATAACGATGCCTCTTCAACTTCTTTATTTTTTTAAGAATTCAATAAATTGATATTATTAAATGTTGTTTAGGCTACAAGTTGATACAGATACGTTTCGCTTGACACCAAAAGGATGGGTAAGGAGAAGACTCACATTAACATCGTGGTTATCGGCCACGTAGACTCAGGCAAGTCCACCACCACTGGCCATCTCATCTACAAATGTGGCGGCATCGACAAGAGGACTATCGAGAAGTTCGAAAAGGAGGCTCAGGAAATGGGCAAGGGTTCCTTCAAGTATGCTTGGGTATGTACCTTAATATGTAACATTTTCAAGGATTTCGAATATTTTCGCTAGAAGTAGCGTAATAAATCTTTTTTGGGATTTAAATTGGACAAGATTTAATTGGTGTTTTAATTCATAGGTATTAGACAAGCTAAAAGCTGAGCGTGAGAGAGGTATTACGATTGACATAGCGCTTTGGAAATTCGAAACAGGCAAGTATTACGTAACCATCATCGATGCGCCCGGTCACAGAGACTTCATCAAGAACATGATCACCGGCACGTCTCAGGTAAGACATCATTTTAACAAAGGCTATCATATTAGAAATCTGGAACATGAGGTACCATTATGGTGTTATGTGTCAGGCTGACTGCGCGGTTCTGATCGTGGCTGCGGGTACTGGCGAGTTCGAGGCGGGTATCAGCAAGAACGGACAGACACGCGAACATGCTCTCCTCGCCTTCACCCTCGGTGTCAAACAGCTTATCGTTGGCGTTAACAAGATGGACTCCACTGAGCCACCATACCACGAGGCACGCTACGAGGAAATTAAGAAAGAAGTGTCTTCTTACATCAAGAAGATTGGTACGTTCTGTCTACCTAAAATATTACAATAGATATCACTAAAAAGTATGGGAGAACCACACGTTATGAATGGGCCGGCTTGACCTGACCCTCAAGGTATCCGACAACGGACTTGTGACCCCTCTAGTGTTGCCGATTGCTTGACATCGGGCGATCCGTCTTAATCTTTGCAATCCACCATGGCACTGCAATTTGGCACGAGAGGAAACAGGCCTAGAACAAACTCTAAAAGGAGAATATCGGGTTCGTTATTTTACGTGAATTGCTCCTGAAAAAGGGTTATCCACAGTCGTACTGTACATAGGTAATAATTTTGTCAACAAAAAGTAGCAGATACTTAAACATAAATTTGATGCGCTAGGGTACAACCCCGCCACGGTGGCATTCGTGCCAATCTCTGGTTGGCACGGCGACAACATGCTGGAGCCCTCCGACAAAATGCCCTGGTTCAAGGGCTGGACCATCGACCGCAAGGAAGGCAAGGTCGAGGGCAAGTGCCTGATTGAGGTATACAAATTTTTCTTAATTTCATTTTATTTACAACTATAACAACGTATCTTTTGCAAATTAAACACCAATTAATACAAAATCTTAGAAATATACCTTTTTACAATTTTAGAGTTGCTAAGTCTTAAATAAGACTTCAAGATACACAAAGTCAGCGAAGCGCACAAATTTTCGATTGGCTACTTTCATCTTATTCCTTTCGAATTCCTAAGTCCTTAACCTTTTAGTTGTGATCATACATTCGCTAAGATACCACTCTCTTTGAAAGGGCAGATGAGCTCAAGAAACATGACTGGATATTGTTTTAAATAAGTAATAAGTACTTCGATAGAAAGGGACAAGGTGAATTAAATGAATGTGAATTTAATACAGGCTTTGGACGCGATCCAACCCCCGTCCCGACCTACGGAGAAACCGCTGCGCTTGCCTCTCCAGGACGTATACAAGATAGGAGGTATAGGCACAGTGCCCGTGGGACGAGTTGAGACTGGAATCCTCAAGCCTGGTAAGTACCGTAGTATATAAGCGAGTAGAATAACTAGATTATTTACTACGAGCCGACCAGTATTCTACATTACCTAAACAACACAATCTGTACAAAATCTTTTGATATTTTTGTAAAGGAATGGTGGTGGTGTTTGCACCTGCCGCCATCACCACTGAGGTGAAGTCAGTGGAGATGCACCACGAGGCTCTGCAGGAAGCTATGCCTGGAGACAACGTCGGATTCAATGTTAAGGTACGGGCGGACCATTTGTAAGAAGTAATAGCTAAGAAGCAAAAGTAGGTTCTCTTTCCGGATCGGTAAGAGTAGATACAGTTATTATCCCATTTGGCCTAAGACAATGATAGTTACGAATGTAATGTTTGCAGAACGTGTCCGTGAAGGAGCTGCGTCGCGGCTACGTCGCTGGCGATTCCAAGAACGCTCCCCCGAAAGGGGCTTCTGATTTCACGGCTCAGGTATTTATGTAAATAATTGTTTAAAAAAAGGTATTACAATTATATTAAAGGTTGAAATGTGTTATAATAATTGAATTCAATCCCATTCATGTAGACATGATTTTTTTTGAGGTCCTATACTTGTACCTGATACAAAACACATGGCTGCTGATCGATAATGAGAAGCCTACTTATAGGAATAGGTACAGAGCATAGATCTAGATTTAGCCCACGCCCCCACGGATTATTCCATTAGAAGGGTGAAAATAAGTTTTTCACGTGTCTTAAGTAAAAGGTAAAACCTTTTACATATAACTAGGTACCGCCTAGGTATAAAATTATATCGTGGCCTGAAAGTTAGTTTAAGAAGGCGATACACCAAAAATTGCAGTCATGAAATTTTTCGAAATCGTTTTAATAATGCAATTTTTTTTTATTCTCATATCGATGGCTATTTGAGGATAAAGAAAATAGTTTCAGCAATTACTTCTTAATTTAGGTTTAGCGAACATTCTCTTAGGGTCTGAAAACAGAAAAAGTTGCTAGGGGCCAGATAATATGAAGAGTACGGTGAATGTGCAAGTCAAAACCGATTTATGTTCACTGTTCGATTCTTTATGCAAGCTTTTGAAGGATAGAGCTAACTAAAAATCGCAAGGCTTTTATACTAACTAGTAGCGTTGTTTATGGGTCCGACTACGAACTTTTCAGCTCAACTGTTATAAATAACTGTATATTATTGAACTGAAATTATAAAGTACTCGTAGTATATACCCACTTAAGGTACATATACATATAAACAATATTGCAACTTATTTAAATTGCCTAAAATACCGACGTACGACACAATGAAACTGCTATGACGTTGTGCAAACTTGACACTCTAGTTCAATGCATTGCCAAATATATAAATTGTAACATAGTCTAAAGTTGTATTTATAACGTGTCCGTAATTTCCTGTCACAGTGTCGCCTATCAAACTTTATAATGAATGTTATCGGTTGACCTTGTGCTTACTACATTAAGTGTTGTACCTACTAAACTAACATGGTTTGCAGTTGTTACAATTACCTATTGAATGCTGGCATATGTTGCGAAATTTATTATCACACAGAGTGAAATTACTGCTCTGCTACCAACTCTAGATTCAGTACACAAGACAGTAGGTTCTAAATCAATTTTTGTATATACCTAATTATCATTTTAATTATTCCACTTTTCTAACACTAAGGGTGTACTGTCGATGGGTAAACAGCTAGGCTATTCTTCTATTGTCAATTCGAAAGATTCGAAGGGAGCTCGATCACGGTCCGCCATGTCATTAGTTGTGAGAATAGGTACTCTCGATCAATGACTGGCGACAATGCGATCGCGCTCACTTCGAATGTTTCCAATTGACAATTACGAAAGAGCCTAGCAGGTTGATTCCAACTTCCAAAAATGAGAAGTATAAGGGTTTTCAAATGTTTGCCACGTTAATGTAGGTACCATGTTGTGTGCATTGTGCAGGTGATCGTGCTGAACCACCCAGGTCAGATAAGTAACGGCTACACGCCTGTGCTGGACTGCCACACGGCGCACATCGCTTGCAAATTCGCCGAGATCAAGGAAAAGTGCGACCGCCGTACTGGTATGTACCTAATTATAATTATGTATACGTATTACGTGCAATGCTCGACATAATCAGAATTTAGCTTCGTGAGCTCCCTAACTACAGCCGAAACTTATCCACAGGGAAAACTACGGAGGTGGACCCGAAGTCGATAAAGTCTGGTGATGCCGCCATAGTGACTCTGGTTCCGACTAAAGCGCTGTGTGTAGAGTCGTTCCAAGAGTTCCCGCCGTTGGGCCGTTTTGCTGTGCGCGATATGCGTCAGACCGTCGCCGTAGGCGTCATCAAGGTATTGTCTTTCATCAGTAATAATGTTTACCTACAGCTACAAAGCTCTGCTTAGAATGACCCATATTAGAGTTTAGAGCTTTTTCTATATTGAAAGTATTATTTTTTGTTCCAGAGCGTAACCTTCAAGGAAGTCACAACAGGCAAAATTACCAAGGCTGCCGAGAAGGCCCAGAAGAAAAAATAACTATGGGGCATCCTAAACATCGTAGTGCAACCGGCAACCATCGGCCGCGAGCCGCCCGCGGTCGCGGCCGATGGTTGCGGAGAGCGCATTACTGCCCGCTACCCGTTGTCGCTGTTGAGTCCTAGCCGTGTACGACCCCCCCTAGTGTCTCCCCGCAATCGGAGCTTCTTCACTGGTGACATCACGCTCGTCCTCTACGTATGCATTTATCATAGCACGATATTATTAAAGTTAGTTCGTTTTAGTTACGCTTACATGTTAAGTTTATATCTTTATGATTATTTTAGTCGTAAGTTACTCGCCAAGTTTGAGTTTCCGTATCTGAAAGCTCGTTACGTTTTATTTTTCCATCGCAAGGAGTTTAGGAGGAAAAGCAATGGATTGGCTAATACATTTGTAAACCTTTCCCATGCACAGAATATTCTGACTGCTTCGTGAGTGTCATCATCCTGGTACTCCCGTCGATTTACACTTCTTGATCATTTCTGTTATTATAATTTTGTTTAATAATATAAACACTGATATTTAGATAATTATTATATCCACTCTTAATACCTAATTTGAAATTGTGTTAATGTTTCATCTTAACGTATAAAATTGTTCTAATTTGTATTAATGAATAAAATTCATTGTATCTGTTTTTATTAAGACATCTAGATACGTACACATGTGTAAGTATAATCGTATCTGCTTGTTTCATTATTACGGTCGAAGATTATTGTAAAGTTAACATCCAGCGTAGTTATTGAGGGAATTTGATTGTAAATCATTCCTCTGTAGTTAGCAGTATGACTAAAGCGTTAAAAACGTAATGATAGAAAATTTGAAAACTTTGTAAGGCGTAGGTAACGAATTTTCGGTTCGTAGTATTTAAATAGAAACGAGTTAATTTGACTTCAGAGGGTTTGAATAATATCCAATATTTTAATTAACCCTATTCAATATTTAATATTATCTCCATACTGAATGTACCTACTGTTTAGATACCCTTACATACGGAAAACAAACTCGACTCATTTTAAGCTAAATGTAACTTTGTAATTTTTTCAATAATTTTGTAAAGACCTTGATCCTGATAAAACCAATAAAGAAGCTACTGGTATCCCTTGTTTTATTTTGCGAAATAACTTTACTTAGATGCTTTAAAAAACAAAACATTTAATGGTTTGGGCTCTTCTGGGCCCTTCTGACCGCGAATGGTCCCTTAGACTCATGACCGCGCGACCAGACGCGTAACCATAGGGCTGCATGCAACCCTTAAATTCCGAATCCCCAAAAGGCCGGCAATACACTTGTAACGCCTCTGATGTTTCGGGTGTACATAGGCGGCGCACAGTGATTGCATCTAGAACATGCCAGCTGGACAAAATTATTTATTGATGTTTTTTGTCTTATACGGCTTTCATTTGACGTTTTATTGCATAATTCGTGCATAACAACCAAATAAAAGGGGATAGGTAGGTAACTACCGGGGGTAGGGGTACGATTTTTAAGAATACAAAGATTACCAAATAAAGTGTGTAATTAGGACACGTAAATATAAATTCAATAGTATAAAAGGGGTAACAACATATATTATGCTTCATTTACTAATATCATAGCTACTAATTGCACAATGGGGCCTCATTAGGTACTTAAGTTGTATCAAATTGCCTTAAAGTACTTACATTCCTAAAATTGTAATTAGTAAATAATAATTAAAGTACATTTTACATTTCACAGTCCTTTTCCTTATTCTACAGCACTATATTCTTCTGAAGAAGAATCTTCAATATTATAGACAGAACTACCATTTAGATTAGAGCTACTCATATTTACTTATATCTATACAAAATATAATAATATATAATATTTAATTATATCCCTAATAATTATAATTAATTCTAAAACTTAAACATTAGAAAAACATTTAAACCTAAAAAATATCTGAAGCTAGTTCAGGATACCCAAGAAAACGATCAGAAGTATTTCCATCATTAGTATTCCCGAATCCAGGTTTTGGTTTATCGACTATTAAACCCATTTCCGACTTAAACCTATCTTGGATTGGAGCTGAACGCTGTTTCACATTTGCTTTGTCATTTTCATCTCAAAGGTTTAATTTTTTAACTTCAAGCTCATGTGAAGTAATCACTCAGGTCATCAAAGGTTTTAGTAGGACGACCCGGAGTGGATGTTCAGGGTTTGGAGTGGTGGGCAGTCACCTTACACTTGAAATCTTCTGCCAAATGAGTAGAATGGTTGAACAAGAAGCGTTCATGATTGCCTCCAGAACTTTTCCATTTTTCAGCAAATTTTGAAGAATTTCTGCTGATATGGTTCCTTAACTCTTTCATAGAATCATCGCTGATACTCTATGGGCCGTGTCAGTTCCTTATATATTGATATAATGCACTGGTACGATATTATTTTGAGTGTTTACACCATTCTTCCAAAAACTCAATGTTTGAAATTGTTACTTCGATGTCTAGAAAATCCAATAAAAAACATAGTTGTAATTTTTTGTGAATTTTATGACTACTAAAAATCAAAAGCTAATAGATATAGCTATGATATATACAAAAATCAACCCGGGGAAAAAGGGGAGAGATAGTTTCTGGTCCATTAAACTTTAAAAACGACGAAAAAATATCAAAATTTTGCAACATTGCACGTTTTGTAAATAGCGGAGAAAAACTATAGGTACTTTAAGTATCAAAATAAAAAGTACATACCTTCAGCTACAAAATCCATCACTTTTTTTCACAAGTATAAAATTCACTAAGATATGATGTTTCTCGTTAGAAGCGAAATTGCCACTAGTTAACACTTTACTTACACCTTATTTGTATAACAGCCCTTATTAGCTCATTAGTGATTGAAATGTGTGCAAAACAATTCTTAGATCTGGGATAGTGGGGATATTGGCTACGTATTTCAATAGTTAGTTCTTGGAAATTTGGAAGTGACTTTTGTCTAGCTAGCATGTTCAGGATGAATCACTGTGCGGCGGTGATTGCTTACCATCAGGTGATCCAACTGCTCGTTTGTTAGTTTCCATCATAAAAAAATACTTTTGAGCTTAGTTGTAATACTAGGTACCTCAGTTTTATGTTGCATAAGAATACCGATTTACAGAAGGGTATCTTATTCCTATTGAGAGGCGGGCCCAACATTGCCCATTGCTCTTAGACTTGAGAGAGAACTGTAAATACTGAGATTAATGTGGTTCTTTTCAACTTGAGTTTTTGTAGGGCTACGCTACCCCAAAATATGCAAGTTGAAAAGTATCTCCTATCTACAGCATTGTTTTAGGTCTACTACTAAATCCTAGAACTTTCATTTCGCGAATTCCCAGTGTGGTCCCTCTGTTCACCCACACATTGTTTGTTGGCAGCCAAAGTTAAAGACAAAATATCTATGTTATCTCAGTTCTAAGAAAAAAAAAATGCTATGTTCCTATTAATAGTAATTATATTATTTATAACTAATAATTTTGCATGCCGAAAAGAGAAGGCGATGTGTGTATGAGACACTACTAATCAGGGTCGTACGATGATCACGATGATGCCTAGTATCTTGAGTATTTTCCTAGGAATGGAGTCCTAAATCTACTGCACACACCCCATTCATACTAAACTTAAAAGAGACTATTCCATTGTTGAGAGTTTGATTTTTTTTCGTATCGTGCGCGTTTGAGCTTTAATAACCCAAAATACTAGTATTCAAACTATATAAAATTTATAACAAACAGTTGGTGACTGACACTGACATTAGTGACATTCTAGTATTTTTGACATTTCGATTTATGAAGTTTCTGTTAGGTGGTCGAGTTTTCGCCGCTGATTATTTACTTACGTTAGCAGTGAGTTGTTGATAACGAAACACGATGACGTGTGCTTTGCCGTAAGTGAAAGTAACTTATTAGTGGTAGGAGCGATACGCGTAGGCCTTCAATATCTGTTGTGTATTGTAGCAACTGCAGTCTGCCGCGAACCGTGGTTTTGTACGCTCGGGTCCATTATAACGTTCTGCTTCGTTTACGATGTGTGGAATTTTTGCATATATTAATCACCTAACGCCTAAAACTAGGCGAGAAATATTAGAATTGTTAGTTACTGGATTAAAACGATTGGAATACCGTGGGTATGATTCAGCAGGCGTTGCTGTTGATGCCGCTGATCAGAAAGACATTGCTGTCCTCAAACGAAGTGGCAAAGTAGCCGCACTTGAAGAACTGTTGCAGGAGCATAGCATTGATCTATCAGTAGAAGACTGTGTGGAGTCTCACTGCGGCATCGCACATACGAGATGGGCTACTCACGGTGAACCCAGCGCTGTCAACTCTCACCCTCAGAGATCTGGCGAGGACAACGCTTTCGTAGTCATTCATAATGGAATCATCACCAACTACAAGGAAGTTAAAACTTTCCTTGAGAACAAGGGCTACATCTTTGAATCCCAAACTGATACAGAAGCCATTGCCAAGCTGATTCATCACCTGTACAACCAGCATAAAGATTACAGCTTCCAGGAGCTAGTAGAACAGGTAATTCAGCAATTAGAAGGTGCTTTTGCTTTGTGCTTCAAATCACGTTATTTTCCAAATGAGTGTGTGGCAACCCGTCGTGGTAGCCCTTTGCTTGTGGGAATCAAGACCCGTCGGCGTCTCTCCAGTGATCATGTACCAATTATGTACACAAACAACAAAGCAACCCGAGGTGTGGTGCCCTCTGTTCCCCGAGTAAACAGCCACGCTCACTTCCAACCTGAGGAAGAAAGGGAGGTTGAGTATTTCTTTGCATCTGATGCCTCTGCTGTAATTGAACACACCAACAGAGTGCTTTACTTTGAAGATGATGATGTTGCTCATATCAAAGATGGTGTCCTCAGCATTCACCGTCTCTCGGGCAGCAGCACTGACCCACATCAGAGGGAAATTTTCACTCTCAAGCTTGAACTACAACAAATTATGAAGGGCAACTATGACTACTTCATGCAAAAGGAAATCTTTGAACAGCCAGAATCTATTGTCAACACCATGAGAGGCCGTCTTAACTTTGCTGACAGCACAGTGACTTTAGGAGGCATTAAAGACTACATTCCTGAAATAAAGAGATGCAGACGATTGATGTTAATTGGTTGCGGAACAAGTTACCACAGTGCTGTGGCTACTCGGCAGCTCCTAGAAGAGTTAACAGAACTGCCTGTAATGGTGGAATTGGCTTCTGACTTTTTAGACAGGAACACACCAGTGTTCCGTGATGATGTTTGTTTCTTCATATCTCAGTCTGGAGAAACTGCAGACACTCTCATGGCTCTTCGATACTGCAAACGTCATGGAGCTCTCATTGTTGGTATTACTAACACTGTGGGAAGTTCCATCTGTCGCGAATCTCATTGCGGAGTGCACATCAACGCGGGCCCTGAAATCGGTGTCGCGTCAACAAAAGCCTACACATCACAGTTTGTATCTTTAGTAATGTTTGCTCTCGTAATCAGTGAAGATCGTATTTCCCTGCAAAAAAGACGTGCAGATATAATTGAAGGTCTCCATCAATTGGACACCAAGATTCGACAGGTGCTAGCTTTAGATAATGAAGTAAAAAAACTAGCTGAAGATCTGTACCGTCAACGGTCACTGCTAATCATGGGTCGCGGCTACAACTTTGCCACTTGCCTTGAAGGTGCTTTAAAAGTCAAAGAGTTGACGTACATGCACAGTGAGGGTATTATGGCCGGAGAACTCAAACACGGTCCGCTGGCTTTAATCGACGACTCGATGCCGGTTGTCATGATCGTTATGCGCGACCCGGTATACACAAAATGCATGAATGCCCTTCAACAAGTGACTGCCCGCCAGGGCCGTCCAATCCTTATTTGTGAAGAAGGTGATAAAGAAACAATGGCGTTCGCGTCGAGGTGTCTTCAAATACCTAAAACAGTAGACTGCCTCCAAGGAGTCCTGTCAGTCATCCCTATGCAGCTGCTCGCGTACCACATCGCAGTTTTACGTGACTGCAACGTCGACTGTCCTCGCAATCTCGCTAAATCGGTTACAGTGGAGTAGGTAGCTTCATACTATATAAGCATCTCCACACAGCTATAATTGATAGCACTGTATGTATAGTTAAGTCAGAGATGGTTAACTAAGTTGACGAAAAATTATTATTACTCAGTAATGGACCAAAAGAGTGTGGATAATATTGTTGTGAAATAAATTCGACAATACTTTGGTTATACTGAGAGTTTTTGAACGAATGATTGGGATTTTGGGATTAGTCTCATCATTATGCATGATTGATGAATTGAAACTCATCGATCGATGTACCAAATTAGGTACATAATGTATAATAGTGCTAGTAATGTTTAGGATGTGATTGTAAAGTCATGTTTGTAATATATTTTTATTGCTTTGTTTCCTGATATTTTTTGTACATTCCGAAACTTCGAATCGATATTCTAACTAAAGAGTTCCATTGACATTCCATTACTTTGTCAATACGCACCTAGTTGTTTGGGCCTAGCATTTTAATAGCTATTATGACTTTACAGACTAGACGGATCAAGGCCATGCCTCTCGCTTGCATACTCACCATCCGCACATACCGTATTGCGGTATGTCAATAAGTTGCAAATAATGTCTGTTCAGTTTTACAAGGATAAGATCAGCAGTATTTGCGAACTATACCTACTACTAAGCTGATAATGTAATAATTAAACTTTATTATTGAAATAGATATGTATAATTGACATCCTTCTCAAATGGGTGTCAATACTGCCAACTCTATTACCACAATTTCTTTTCGTATTTGCTTTTATACTGAGCCTGATGACGTACTGTACTTTTTATTAGAATTTAATTTTTCTTATTTTTCTTACTACGTAGTCATTAAATCTGAGAAATTAAAAATTACTAATTTAGAACTCCCAAATTCTGAATGAGGTTCTAAAAAGTTGTTAGGAATACTAAATACCATTTTACCAACATAAATCTAATTTCGTTACTTAAAATATTAAATGTATAATGAAATGTCTATGATAAGTGTTTACTATCTTTATATCGACAAAATTTATTTTCCATGTTTTAAAATTTATTTTTACAGATGTTTTGACGTGATAAGTTTGTATTTTATCAATATCTGATAGTCGAGAGTTAAAAAATATTGCGATCAGATTGTTATATTTCTTTGAATTTTATAAATATATATTTGTTAAAAGGAAATCAACCTGTGGTCTGTAGGTAGGTATAGATAGAGACTCCGAATAGATACTCAGGCAGGCAGGAAGACGAATATAATTCGTCTTCATCTTGCGCTTACTCATCAGTCCAAAGGGTTGGTTATTTTTTTTAAACATCACTTTCTATTGAGATTTTTAGTATGTATCTATATGTAGGGTTTGTATATACATTAAAGTTGATATGTGCTAGATTTAGAATATTAATATACGATTCATTAAAATTGATGTACCTATATGTAATGAATCTATCATATTAGAATAAGTTACATATTATGTATAATTATAATTTAATGTGTCAAACAATGTTTGAAATATTCCAATGTCAATAATGGTGTGTAATGTGCATTACGTTGTAACTACATCAGTTGAACATTTTACAAATAATTAGATTCAACAATCATTCATTTCAAATCTAGTTTTCGATTAAGTTTGAAAACAAGGAAATGTGAGATAAGAACGCACTTAATGAATTTGATAACGAGCGATTACACTGACGTTAAATTTTCATCGTCGTAGAATTTCCTCGAAGTACACGAGTATCTGGAAATATAAATTAATTTAATGGTTGCTTACCAATGCAGTGTAACTTGGGGACCTGCATTTATTTTTGTGTTGTTCTTGTGTTGTACCTTGTTGATGTTATTACAATTATTGCTTATTCGGAATGTAGGTACTATAGTGCTCTCCCTTAAGTTATAATTACCTTCATTTTGGTAAGTAAAAGAAGTGTAAAATATGTCTTTATTACATACTATTGTTTATTTTATTTTTTAATCTAAATTAATTGCTAGTCAAAAATTTTAGAATAGATATTTTTGATATTAAATATATTCAATTTTAAAACCTAGTTGTATATTTATTTATTTACAAAGTCGTATTGGCATTAAGGATGAAATCCCTCGAAATCGAATGTTTATTTGTAACCTTTGACTAGTTAACTGTGTTGGCAATCCTTGAGTAGTTTTCTACAGGCGGCACAGTAGTACCTACATACATCCATTGTAATGCTATCGAAACGCACATAACACTCAGGATTATTTATTAATCTGATAGGAGAGTGTAGCTAATTGTAGCCACTAATTTTATCGGCATTCTTAAAACGCAACACTTGGTAAATACCTACTACTTATTACGTTAATTGTTTTTCCTCGCTATACTATTGCATTCTTAAAATAAGTACCTACTACCTGTATATTTGTAATTTTCGTGACATGTATATGTATCAATTTAGTTTAATATTTCTTTGCTAATGCTTTGATGTTGAATGTTGCCATTTGTCCACATTCAAATAGATACACATTGGATCTGAGTCGTACCATGATCTCTTGAATCTAAGTATTCAGCTCTGTGTGACTAGAAATGGAATTTATTCATGATAAATGCTTTTCTTTCTTAAACTGAAAAGTTTTAAGAGCGCCTTCACTCTAGCGTTTGTCTAGCGTAGACGTTAAACAAACGCCAGTTTACTTATTATTCTGTGACGCCAGTGTGAAGCCGCTCTAAAATGTCATGTTACGATCCCAGAATCAATTTTTTATATTGATAAGCCGCATATTAACATTTTTTGTTATGTAATGGAATATCAAACTGTCAGGATTAACAACAGAGTTTATTTTCAATAACATGTTCATTTACTTTTTTAGAAATTATATGTTCATTCAATATTTCTATAGTGGTTTTATTCCTCCAAATATAGCCAATTAGGTAAAAAAAAAATAGGAAGCCATCGATTAATTACATTATAAAAAACTCGATATAGTTAGTGGTAGTATTTACATAAAGCACGTTTTTCAAACTGCGAAAAAGTATCAAATTATTTGCATAATAGGAAGGTATTAGGTGCCTAGAACTACTGAAGCAATAATACCCTTTACTTAAAAAGAAAAGTATAGAAAGCGGCATTAGTAACCACTTATTGTGCAGTCAAAACTCCCGCTTACTATTGAGAATTTTGAATAGGTATCGAAAACCTGACCTCTTGCTAGACAGTTCGCACTTAACATCTAGTCAGCCAACAAATCAGAACAAAAATAATTTCTGTCCCTATACAATATTCCGCCTGTATTTGTTTCCGTAATGCGCTTGTTAGCCTTGTAAAGAAAAAGTTGTTCTGATACAGTTGGTAGGTACCTTCTTTCTTTTATTATCTACCGATGTGTGTTACGCACGGGGTCGGTTACAAGGTAGGGCAACAAGGATTTCTGCCTTACTTTCGTCCGATATCTGAGAAAGCAGAGCATACTGCAAAGCATGTCCTTTGCTAATAACCGAATCAAGAATTGCAGCTACCTACTAATTAATTTCAGCAGTCCGTAGCTTCCGTTTAAATTCTGAAAAATGTATCATATACCTTTATTCCAGTATTTAGGTACATACCTAGTCACATAGTATTAAGATAGTTGCCATAAAATAGTTTTAATACTGCCTTTATCTGTAAAAGTTTAAAATAAATAATTTTATTCTAATGGTCACCGAATATGACCTTCAGACTGATAAACTTGTTAGAGCGAGCGGCTAAAAGCTAAATCTATTTGAATATTTTAAACAAGTATGTAGATATTTTAAAAAGGCGAAGGCGAATAATAAAAATAAAATAAGTGAATAGATAAAATCATAATACCTACCTACTTAATAGATGTTTCGAGAAGTAAAGATGTCACCTCGGAAGACAGTGTGAAAATATTTCGCAAGCTGTCGATTACGAAATCAGTAAGATCGACAAACGATTCTGTTAAATAATTTTCCCAACATAATGTTAGTAATGGAAGACAGGTAACACAATGTAACATCATGTTAATGTCTGCGGATGCTGATGCTGATATTCGCAACAACCACGTCATAATATAACTGTTAAAACATGCACTATTGTACCTAGTTAGCCTATGTAACCTGGTAGCGTACTTTAGCGGCTTTATCAAGTTTTCTTCTAGATCAGAATGACATTAGGTAACCTACCTATTATAATTAGGTAATTAATTTCTCTCATCTATACATGGAAGTAGGTAAATACCTACATCACAACTCTCATATTTTTTATTACCTAACAAGATAATAGGGCCGGAAACATTTTTAATTTCCTCTATTTTGTGGACATTAAGAAAAGTGAAACAAAACAGCTGTTGTCTTATTCGCACGTCACGATTTCTCATATACGTAATACTTCGTATAAGTGTATAAGTACTAATATAGGTTTATGACACGATTTGTTTTTCATTTACATAGGTACTCTTAGTAATTATGTAGAGGCTTCTGTTGAATCCATATACATAGTTAATTGTTTAAATTAATTCATAATACAATGTAAGTAGTTTGACTGGCAGAAAATCCCATTGGAACCTACTAGGACATTGGAACCGTCTGCATCTATTCCCTACAAGTATTCTATCAATGAATAATAGGCGTGCCTCTCATAAAGTCTAGAACTAATCTACCTGGCAAGATTTTCGAGAGGTTTAAGAAAAAAAGTGGTTTAAATCATAATATCATTTAATTTTATAATAATAAGTAAGTAGATAAGTAAATAATGCATAAATCTACATCCCTGAAAGCTGGAGCTTTAATTTATGTAATATACAAAACATAGTGATGAAATGTGACTTGGTTACACTTTACGAAATCGTTTATAAAACTGGTTTTAGCTGTGTATAACAAATATGATCTACTCTTGATGGCTCCACTATTTGATAGAAACGTATTCTATATATTGGCCAACTTATTTAGTTTTGAATTTAATAAGGAGCTACTTAGATGTCTGGTATAAAAATATATAGGAAAAGTATAAGAAATAGGTCTAGGAGACCTTGATAATTGGCATTTATTTAGCACGATTCATGTTCCCATCTTTATCTAGTAAATGGAGAACACAGGAAATAAATTAACCCGACTGAGTTAGTTTCGGGACTACTTATGTGAGCGTACTAAGTATGTTCGCACGTGGATATGCTCGCACGCCAAATTGACAGCTTCAAAACTGTTAGAGCGGTTTACGCAATAATAAAATGACAATGAACTCTTACTTACCTTGCCCATGTACCCATGACCCGTAACATTCACTAAAAAATTCAATCATAACGCTTCCCGCCAATAACTAATGCGGTAATATCTTTCATAAACATAGCACATAGGTACTTCCATAGGACCACGTGAAAAAGATGCATGCAAGCAAATCGCATATCGATACGCATCTTCAAGTCTTCAAAGCGCCCAATTCGTGAAATATAGTGATACCTACACATACTAATAAACAAGATACCTAGCTGGGCCGAGCTGCGCTGGGTACAGTCCTAGTACCTATCCTGAAATACAGATTTGTAGCCAAGAGTTCGTGATCGCAGTTTCAAAGGTAAAAGGTAAAGGTAAGAAGATCGCTGCTGCCTAGTCTTTGTCAAATGTGTAGTCTCTTAATAATATGATAAAACCCGCTATATTACGTGGGTACCTATCTATATAAAACTAAAAGACATAATTAATCATTTACTTATTTTATTTTTTTAATTAATTAATTGAGGGCACCACTTTACGCACGCCACACGCTTATCCTACCTTCTTATACATATATGTATAAGTTAGGTTGGTATTATAATAATAGGTATAGGTACATAGTAACTAATTCAGGCACCTACAAAACTCCAACGTGAAAGGCGGCGGGGGGTTCGATTCACGAAGTCATGCGACAATGATGTATCTTCAGTTCTTCACTTACAAATCGTTGTTACCTAAGTATTGTGTTTATACATAAATAGACCCACGATACATGAGAAAATATTAAGGTGGGGTTATAGTAAGTAGAATTTTACCCATATTAAAATTATATTATTGTACAATCATACATAATATTAAAGACTAGCCGACAAGTTTACCGCCTCAATAACTTTTTTCACCTTTTAAATCTTCCCTGTTTAACTTCCACAAATAATTAAAAGTCAAAATTAGCCTAAGTCGGCCAGCCGTTTTCGAGTTTTAGCGAGACTAACGAACAGAAATTCATTTTTATATAAGATTTAGTTATGCTTAGCGTTGAAAATTGTTTTAAAAGAATAAATTAATTAAATAAAAAAAGTATGTAGATATAGGATAATTGACAACAGACTGCATTTCTCCTTTTGTCTTTTTATGTTGAAATCAACTTTTATATTGTTTGGTGTAGTTAGTAGCCATGGACCTAATTAAATAGGACATGGGCCCATGTGTAATGACGGTTATATAGAGAACAGACAAGAATTAGGCCCGCCTAATTCTTGGCTTTGATTAATAATTGTTTAAGAAGTTTGATAGGTAGGTACCAACATCTATTTTCTAATTTTCTATATAACCGTCTTTACAATGTTCTATAGCTAAAATATTGACTTCAAAACTGTAGCCCATAAAACTTTATTATTTATCAGTTAATTAAACGTTTACGGTTTTATCGAAAAATTCTTTGTTAGTCACAATTAGTTGTTTATGTTCGTAGGCACCTATATTTGTTCAGGTGCTAAATGCATACGTATATTTTCGATGTAGTTTAATATGTGAATTGTTACTTTTTATAGCATTATTTATTCCTTGCAATTAAATGTAGTGCTCATTCATCGTAGATCAGCAACATTTTTAATATATTAAGTATAGCGTAATATATATTCGACGACAAATTTTGAATTTAAAATGTCACTGTCGCGCAAAGTGTTGTAGTTGTGTGTGTATTGTGTATGGACCATCCATCACACGGGAGAGGTGAAACAATCTAGTCTAGGTACATTGTGTGTACTCCGAGCCCGAGCCACGAAGGTACAAAGGTAGTTTAACTTATCTATATAATGCACGTAACGATAAATTGGTCACAGCGGCTACACAAATAGTCTGGTGAATCCCCACGCTCACTTTTGAATTCCTTGTTTATTAAATCGAGATTAAATGTTATTTTATCTTCCTTTATCAATTCTACTCGTATCAATACACATGATCAAAGCCAGTTCCTCGTACTAGCGCCAATCTGGACGGTGTCGTCACTGTGTTAATATATTATGCTACGATTTACTTATAATAATTTGATAAGACACTTATTCTGCAAATTAAGACTGGTATACATAGGTAGTTAGCTGTGTTATCTCCGGAAGTTTTATATCTAGAGTGGGACGACATGACTGTAAATCTGTTGTTTATGTGCTTACTATAAATAATTACCGTTTATTAGAATTGGGTATTAACTACGGATAAGTACTAAGTACAAAGAAAGGGTAGATAATATAGGTTGGTCTTGGTACAATTATTCATTACCTAAGGAATTTGATAACTGGGTAGGTAAGAATCTTTCAATTAGCTACGTGAACACGGCAATTTCAATTGATTGCGTTTACTTTGCGTGTGTGAGAGAAAAGCGCGGATGTCGAGCGTGAGCCGGAGCGCGCGCGCCGCTGCAGCTGTTGCGCAGACATCGTCACCAACCACCTCTCTCTGTTTCACAACACGACCCACTTGTCAGCCAGGCCGCCACACATAGGTGCACCCCCGCCACCAACACCTCTAACACACGCCAGACAACCGCATACCAGTTAAACACATTGAAACTTTGGCATTAAGCAAGACTTACAACAATCGTTTAATATGATAGACGCCGTCCTTGCGACATTATGACTTTCAAAATGAATACCAGCTAGGCATTACAAAATTATACCACTGATTTTTTTTTTTGAGACTGAAGCTCAAGCACTCGAACAGTTTCAACTGGTCTTGCCACCACGTCCTTGACAGCCACATGCTGGCTGCGTATAAGTGGCTGACTATGGATGTGAATGTACATACCTATTTCAATTCTTGACCTTCACTTACATTCAGTCAAAGAATTTTATCCGTCGTAAATACAGAATGTATCAGTATTTGGTTTATTACCCGCTAAGCTTAAAAAAGTTAAACCTTAAGGGCGCTGATGTGTTCTTCTTTTTTTAAAGGGTAGCATCATTCTGTACAAACAACAACTGAGACGCTGATTACTAAGAATCAGAAAGTACCTAATACCATTCCGCAAACCGATCGTATGCAAAATATCTTTTGATAAAGTAATATTGCGTTGTGATAAGTAGGTTCATACTTACGTCTTATATTTTCCTTTTAAAACTGATATAGGTAAGTAGATTTAATTTAAACAAACGTATAGAATTAACCGCAGTTCCGATAGTCTTATAATTAAATAGGAAAAAATATTTTGTTTCCCTCTACTTCATGCAGTATCCTTATGTACCTGCCCACTGCATATTTATATTTATATTTAGTCGCAACACCAGTTAGGTACCTAAGTATTTACTTAAATGAAATCGGCTGAGGAATTTCTAATTACCCGAAGATCCATAGATACTATCATTACTTATCTAAATATTATGTGTGAGTAATATACCTACATTAAGTTATGAGTAATATACCTTCGGCTGGGGAATTGTTATGCCATTGAAAATAACTGGGGGACATGATGAATTTGATGAATGTCTGAGAGTAAAAGTTACGTGTAGCGTATATGGATTTGAATTCATAAGCTTTTATTCTCTAATCCTTTAACCAGGCCAAAACGTCATTTTGGCTTTTTCGCAATATGTCTGAAGCAGCCACAGGACTGTCGTGGCATGCAATAAGGGCAATAACATCAGCAAATGCTCCTTTGAGGTCGAAAGTCGGCAGGTCAAAAGTATATATTAGGTATAAGACAGGACCCATTACGCTGCCTTGAGGAACACCCGTTTGGATTTTATGAAGATTACTTCTGAGCTATTTACTATATTTTATACAGAAATGTCGTTAGAGAGGTATGACTTGATGTTGAGATAGAAGGAACTTGTAGGATTTTGAATAATCGCCCTTTGTGCCGCCCACGATCCAAAGCCTTCGAAATATCTAAAAATGCCGATAAACAGTATTTAGACAGTAGCAGAACGTAAATAGATATTTAGTAATTTTGTTACGCAATTATTAGGTAATTACTATAACGATTAACACTAGGTCAAGCGCACGGCGCGACGTGATGCAGACGGCGCGAGCGCCTGTCGCCTGCAGGGAACTTGGAAGGCCAGCAGCGCGCGGGCGTCAGTGCCGATGCTCCGGTCAAACGCGGTCGATGGCCCACCCACACATTCGTACGTGTACACTTCTGAGGATAGAGCCACATGTTTACTTTTTATTTTACCAAAAGTCCTCCCATATTTTTTTAGTACGTATCCTCAACTGTAAAGATAACCATTTTTATTTTATTGCAGTGTGCACTACGTACCTACTTCCCACTTTGTGTTATTTTCAAGATCAGATGTTAGATAACTTTTATGTATTTGTTATCTGTTAATATCAAGGATCCTTGATAAGATTGTTAGGAAAGATGAAGTTTGATTATCTACTAAGTAATCACTGCTGAACTAATTTTGAAGATGTCTATTATTTAATACAAATCTTAATCAGGACAATTAGGTACCTACGTAAAATCAATTACCTGTTGTATTATCTTGGTACTTATTTCTAATACGCGGATATACTTATAAATAAAATAGGTATTATTCGATATTTAGATATGGAAATCCTCATTAACAAACAGCGCTGAGTTGGCAATGCATCACCTCAAACCAATGTACAGTAGGTACAAATAACAGCAAGTCAATTACTGACTAACCCGTAACACGTTATTTGCTTGGCTTACGCTTATGTCGGTAAAGTGTATACTTACCTACATCTGCATTGTATTATACAACCGGCTTTACCTACACTCTCTACAGATGAGATGAGACTATGAGACCTAAACAAAACAAACATTGTTATTATTGTTACCAAACCAACGTGGTTACAAAGAACCGGGTTACATATTCATTCATATTCCGATGTTTCTGTTTCATTATAAGAAAGAAGTGATAGATTTATTTCACACAGAACATGTGAAACACAAAGTATGCAGAGAGTTATAAGCAGAAGCATTAGCATTCGTAGAACATAAAAAAAAAATCATAATAAGTATCTATTGAAAACTCAACTATTTTCTCTTTGTGAAATCATAAATTAGGAACTTAATCTAAGCGCTGGATCTCGGTTGCAAGCTCCTTGCAAGCTGATGATATTGCAACACCCACTCAAATGTTAAATTGCGCATTCCTTGCGTCACAGCGATCGGTTCAACTTGGCTGGTAGAGGCCGTGGAGGTGTTTTGTTTTTGTTCTATGCTTTTACATGCATCTAGGTATGTATGTAACAAGTCTACGACAATAATAACGATTTTCAATGCATAGTAGAATTGTTTTGTCACATGAATAAGTACAGCCTGTACCTACAATCCTAGACAATAATAAATATTACCTTACCTATAGGTAGGTACAGGTATGTTGTGTTTATTAGTAGATACTTACCGATTTTAACTAAATATACACCATGATTCTTAATTCGTCTTACAAAAGAGGTCCACACCATGTATCCGACATTATAGAACTGAACATTATCTCTTAAACTACTGAAATTATTTGTGGAACATTTGGTACAACGATAGGAAAAGACGTTTGAGAAATTTTAGATTCCCGCACGGAGCAACTCTTTGTGTCATCCACAAATTTGTATCAAACAAACAAAAATTGTACCCTCGTAAACACACCCAAAACCTACGTTTTGTTTAGTTTCACCTGACCCGATGTTTGTTCGCTCGGTCTGTCTGTAACAAGATCTTGCAAATTCCAATTTAATCCACTTTCCGCTTAGGCTGATTGAGCTGCAATTTAAAAATGATCGAGGTGCTGATCTGATGATGGAACTAGAATAGTTACCTATGCAATGCTCAGATAAAACCTCAAGTTTGGGTGCTTGTCTTCCAATGGTAACGTAACCATGGTCTGATAATGGACCTGGATGGCGGCTATAGGAACTCAGTAAATAAGGCCTTGCAATACGAGGCTTGATGTTAGATGGTAATCATGGCGAGATCTTCCCATAATTCACCAAAACAAATATCTCATTTCAGTCGCTTCATTTAATTTAAGCTGTATTGCCGAAAAATTCATTGATGTATAAAACCCAAAAAAATGCCAAAATGAGTTACCGTTTTCTTTTTGCCATTTTTTAAGCCAGGTAATCCCTAAAACCTTGTCCTAAATCTGAAAAATACTATGCTGAAAACCACATCAAAATCATATCAGTTCAGATATACGCGCGCGAGAACGTCCTTTTTTAAAGTCGGTTTAAAATATGTAAATCTATGTTACATGTTGATGCAATATTTATCAGGTAAATATTTTAGAACCAGTAATCCAAACCACAAACATGCACCCAAAAAAGCGACCACGCAACTTTTGTTTTAACTAATATCGATCCTTAATTCTCATACTAAGTCATAACACACCGCAAAAAAAACTACACGTTCAAATAAGTTTTCAGTGCTTCAAAATAATTAACAAAGATTGCAAATTGCACATCCTTTCTTAATGATCATAAATCACTTTGTTTAATGCAAGTTTTTTTTTATTTCACTTAATAAGGCCCCGGCACTATTTGTCCATTGCGTCGCGACGACACAAACGGTGTAATGGGGCATGTTAAAAAATATATGGAAAACGACGATGTGCACGCAAGAGACAAGTGAAAAGTTTACTGTACGACTGTGTACCTTACCTATGTGTAACAAAATATAAAAAAATCTAATTTCCACATATAAGTATTTTTAATAAACATATCATAAATACAATAACTATTTATGAACTTTTTTACGTTTACTTGTCAGTGAATACTGGAGTGGTACATGAACTGGACTGGGCCAAAGTGGGCTGCGGACAAAAGTCACGGTGTATGTTCAGTCGGTGACTACAATTTGTTAATAATAAATTGTTGCTTAATAATTATGCAACTGTAACTACATTTGGCGTTGGTAAATAGTGGTTAATCAAATCAACGTACCTAAATGACCTTCGAGTGCTCTAAATTTTTTTTCTATTTTTTTATAATATTTCTAATAGCCACAGTGAAATGGGCAGGTACACAGTTACACACATTTGAAAATTGAACTTACTACGCAAGTTATAGAATCTTATGTTCTCTCACTATTAACTACTTCTACACCGTCGATCAATGGATCTGTAGCTAATTGATAAACAAATGGGCATCTGTGTCGAAAGCTATAAAGCGGAAAACGTAGATATTGAAGTAGGTAAAATAATACAAGCAGGTGTAAAACTCACACACCTTCAGTGTTTGAGAACACGCTTTATAAACGCTTAATTTTTTTTATTAGACTTCTAAGTGGAGTACTATCGCACGTTGCGATGCCAGGTTTGGTTAAGACTGTCACACTCGTTCCTTCCTTGAAGATTTCAATCCCAGGCTTGCCCGTAAACGTCAGGACTCCCTCAATGGTTGTAATAATTAAACTTTCTTTACATATTTCAATTTAATCCATTTTACATCTAAAGGAGTGTGTGTAAGAAACTAAAAAATCACCTCTTGTGATAACCGTTTGAACTATGTGATGTTTACCTATTATTGGTGTGATTGGTATCCTGTATTACTGTTCTTTTTTTAATTTTATCCTTAATCCATAGTCCACTCATACATCATATTATGTCATAATTATATCACAATTTGTGAGTGATTGATGCAGTTGATTAGTTTCCGACAGATAATGTTAAGCAAGTACGCATTTTTTTTTTAATTTGGTATACAATAATTATGTAAAAGCTACGTAAACAGGTAAATAGCTACCGATATATTGGAGTATGTAGTTACTTACTTAAGGACATTTGGACATATTATTGGGTCTTTGTTTTCGCCCTACCATACATTTTTATAACTTAGCGTAACAGACGTTATAGGTTTTTATTTAGTGAAGAGTAAAATAAAGTGCCTCCGGAGTATCTTAAAAAAAGTAATGCAATCGTGGTGTCAGTGGCCCCAAGTCGACCGCAGTAGGTAGGTACCTACCTAGCGGCGAAATTCCACGGTCCATCTGACGCACACTGCATAGTAAACAGTTGGATATGACCTCGTAAAAAGGATCGTGCAGTTCCGATTGTAAATGTATCTATAAATCTTAGTTAAAGTTTAAAATGGATGAAACTTTCAAAGTTTGTTACTATTTTTTATTGATTCAATTAGATATTTTTTATGGGATAGCAATCAAAAGTAGCGGGATCACTTAATTGTAAGCGATCAGCACTCCCTATGAACACTTTAACTTTAAACTCAAAAAAAATATTTGTCCATGGTGTGTGTGTTGTGCAGTGTACACAATATTCTAAATAATTAGTATAAAATCAGTAAGTCTAAATAAATAGTTATAAACTTATACCAATTACTTTATTGTGAAGGTAAACTTGCTAAATAGATACTTACCAAGCGTCGTTCGTTCATCAACTTGACTAAATCAAGTGAACGTATTCGGAAATGGCGCCTGCGCCAGCATACCTCCTAGATACTTTTGGAGGCTGGTGACAATCATTGTAATGACTATGCATTTACATTATAAATAAGGGAATGGCGTTCCGAGCATTCGCCTTGGACAGGCTTCCTGCAGATCGGTACGAGCGCCGCGCCCGCGGTGAAGGGGCCTGCAACTCTTTGTTCCTAACAGAGAAATGTTGCGAAACTGGTCTTTGACCTTTTATTTAATATGCCATATCACAGTCTAAGAATAACAAGGGGCTGTGGAACATTTTACATAAAGTCTCACAATTATCTACACTAGTTAGCCCGTTAATTAGTAGCCAATTATTACAAGACTGCCTAATCAATAATTACGTAAAATTAAGTAAGTTGGTACGCGAACTGGCAAATGATTTATATTAAGTTGTCTGATGATCCAAACCAACCGGTTTCTCTGTTGTCGATGAGATCGAAAGTTTATTCCATGACATTTAGGTACACAGTGTATTTTGTGGTTTTTAAATCACGGAAATTATAAAATGCCAATGATTTTATTTAATTTTTAGCATACCTAATAAATCTGTAGAAGTATAAATTCTATACAATTAGAATATTAAAAAGATAAATAGTACAATAGTAGGGTGTCACTAGACAGACACCGAACCCAAAAATGCGATTAAAAATACTTTTTCAGTGTGTATGTTGAAGCACCACGCAAAAACTAGGTACCGGTGGTGATGATGACGAAACTTTGATTGTACTTTAATATCCTGAGCATCAATCACACTGGATACTTTTTATCCCGAAATAAAATTAACTGTATGGCTCGGTCCCTAGACACGACTACTGTACCAAACGCATGTTTGTCGACTGCTAGTTTACCCTCAGTGGACGATGGTCGAAATTAGATTGAACTGCTATTATAAATGTAAAGGATTGTTAGTTTGTGTGTTGCAATTCCAATTCTTTTATCCAATTCAATTTTTTTCTTTTATCAAATCCACATTGATTTTTAATAGGTAGATACGTCAGTACGTGTGCTGAATACAACAAACTATAGGTACAACTACATACATGCCCTGCACTTATATTTAAATTGCCTTCTCTCTATGGCTTTCTTTGTGACTCAAGTTAAATCAGGTATGGCAATCTGCCAAACTAGTTAAACGTGACTTCGGAACAAGAGACATAGGAGTCGAATATTCGATTCCCGAATGAGGGAGTTTCATGCACATGGAGTGGTGTTTTAATTATTATATTATTATTTATTAATAAGTAACTTCCTAATATTTTCCTATACCTAGTCCCTATACCTTTCTTTATACAGGTACCTATCTTCAGGCAGGAAATTATATTTCTAAATAGTATTCGCTCTCTTCGTAATCGTATAATATTATTTTCAATTTAGAATTTTAGACAATCAATAAACACGGATATAGGAATTCAACGTTTTAAAATTAGCAAATGTAAAAGTCAAGATTCAAGGTGAGCTGGTAGCGACGGGACCACGACACTTGGTTCTGGTTTTGTCGCTTTATGTATATTTAGTGTGGTCACTACCTTCGGTGTCTTATGTAAATTGTGACATATTAAGCTTAGCCACTCGGCCCACTAGTTCGGCAATGAGATAAAGTTATAGTTCAAGGACAAACAAATATTAAAACGGGAACAAGTCTTCTCCATTTGCAGCATAATCTGACTTGGAAATTAAATTACCCACTTAGGTACTTAAAATTGGTAGGTAGGTACTATTAGATACTGTTTCATAAAATGATTATAATTATCTATTATTGAAAATAAAATGAAAGATATAAGTACCTAATATAATGGCAAAGCCGTGTTTGATCCCCCTCCCCCCTTATAACGCAACGTAACGTTTTTCGGTACCCCCTCCTCCCCCTCTCTAAACGTTACATAACACTCAAGTGACCATATTTACCCCAAAGTCGCAAAAAAATATCTTATAGTTTTGATCCTTAGTTTACTTTTGCGGTTATAATACTAAATAAAACGATATATTTTTAATCCACAACACGTGCGTATTTTGTTTATTTTTTATAAATTTTTGATTCTACAATTTTTTTCGGCCTTCTCCCATTTTAGCTTTTTTTTAATAATATTTGTTAGGTTACGTGTTGTAGGACCCCTCCCGCCCTTGTAAGAGATCGTAACGTTTTACGAGACCCCCTTCAAATTGCGTTATACGTACTAATACATGAACGCCCCCTTAAATTCAAAAACTAAAAACTCACAAAAAGTACAAATAGCTTCCAGTAAAGTACAAAAACCTTCAATCAACTATAGTAAGTAACATAAAATCTTTATAGATATAGGTAAGTCCTAATAATAAGCTGTTTACTATTTTTAACCGACTTCCCAAAAAGGAGGAGGTTCTCATGTGAACATTATTTGGATATGTGCATAATATATATTATTTTGAGTATTTACAAATCCGAAAAATCACTCATCTCTAGTACCAGTACTAGTAAGATATTATTATATTAAGATTAAAAAAAAACCGGCCAAGTGCGAGTCGGACTCGCCCAAGAAGAGTTCCGTAGCAGCAAGTAGATGACATAATATAAAAGTTATAAAATAACTTGGTTTTACATAGTGTTTGTATGAACGACAAAGTTATATTTGCGGTTTTTGAAAATGTTTTATTTCTTAAAAACTAATAATGATATCTCGTTCAAACCAATTTTCGTTGATAGTTTCTATTGAAATCTACAGCATACATTTTTTTTTAGTTTTCTTATTCTCTTATTTTAAAAGTTAGAGGGGGGGAACACTAATTTTTCCACTTTATAGCGTATAACTTTCAAACGATTGATTTTGACGAAAAATGGTTTTAAGAACCTTAACCTTGTCATTTTTAAAGACCTATCCATAGACACCCAGCACGGGTATGTTAGCTGAAAAAAAATTTTTTTTGAATCAGTTCCATGTATGGCATGCACCCCTTTAATTTTTAAACTTATTAATTTTTATTCAAAATTCGAATAGCGGTTATCGAAATACATCAACCTACAGAGTTTCAAAAACAAAAAACAAAAAATGGCTGTGACATACGGACGGACGGACGGACGGACAGACAGACAGACATGACGAATCTATAAGGGTTCCGTTTTTTACCTTTTGGCTACGGAACCCTAAAAAAGGAATAAATTAATAACGTCAGAAGTGAGTGTATTATTATTGACAAAAGAAAGTTTCGACACTATGGTAAAGGGCATTAAAAATTAAAAAGTTGAAAACATGGCGAATAAATATTGCTACGGCCTTTGAAAACATATTTCCAAAAGAAACACGGCACTTTTCCCTGCCAAATACGGCAGTCCGAAATTTCTTGCTGGCAACACTGATTTTGACCAACACTGGTTGGTCAGCACCCGGGACCCGACCATGACCGATCATTATTAATAATAATTATGGACCAACCGCTCTACACACGTTACAATTTGGTCGTGGTCGGCGGTTGAGCCCAAACTATTTGGAACGAGCCAGGAGAGCCATACTTCGGCACGAATGGATCGGCTCGACACCATAGTCTCACAGCGACGTGAAGCGACGCTTGCCTTACGTTGTGCTTCGTATGAGTGAGGTTGCCGGAGGCCCAATTATCCCTGACAATCCTCAAAATTTTAACCCGCCCAAAAAGCCGGTAATGCACTTGTCTACATCCGCCTTTTTTACATCTAGTCCTTTGTGCTTGGCTATGAACTCTGAAGTTCTGGTTGTCTACTACTAAAAAAACAACAGTCAGTGTCTATTACAGTGTCCAATTGACTTCTAGTCTTTTTACCCTAATCAACCATCGACAATATCTATAGACAATAGAGTACACACACATAGAGTAGAGAAAGCAATCATAATAAATTCGAGCCATAGAGGAAAATTGACACTCTACTTTCTTTGGATGTTTGCGTCGCTCAATTTATTACATTGTTCGTGAACGGAATATTGTTATCCTGAATTTTGAATACCTAATTTAATTAACCACCATGGCTAAGGGTGGTAATTATAATGGTGATTTATTTGAATATATTAAAGTAAGTGAAGATGAAGATGACTCCAATGCGGTGGAAATTCCATGCGAAATGGATGGTACACTGTTACTGTCAACCCTCGTGGCCCAATTCCCAGGAGCTTGTGGGCTGAAATACCGGCATCCAGACAGCAAGTCAATCAGAGGGATCCGCCTAAGCGATGGCAAGTTGCACCCGCCTACAGAAGTTGGTTGGGGCAAACTACTCTACATTTGTGTGTTCCCAAAAGAAAATAAACGAAAAATGGAAGATGTTTCTCCCGAAAACTCTGCAGCTAAGACCAAACGCTTAGAAAAGAAATTAACCTGCTCAGATTTAATTTGTTTGGGATTGCCATGGAAATCTACCGAGGAGTCTATAAAGCAGTACTTTGAGCAGTTTGGTGAAGTGGTAATGGTACAATTAAAACGAGACAAGAATGGATCCTTCAAAGGTTTTGGGTTCATTCGTTTTGCCACTTATGCATCCCAGATGAGAGCTTTAGCTCAGAGACACAACATTGATGGCCGCTGGGTAGATGTACGTATCCCTAATTCAAAGGAAGGTGTGGTACCCCAAATGCCTTGCAAAGTATTTGTGGGAAGGTGTACTGAAGACATGACTGCTGATGATCTTCGTGAATATTTTTCGAAGTTTGGAGAAGTAACTGATGTGTTTGTTCCTCGTCCATTCAGAGCCTTTGGGTTTGTTACTTTCTTAGACCCAGAAGTGGCCCAAAGTCTTTGCGGAGAAGACCATGTAATTAAAGGCGCATCTGTGTCAGTATCAAGTGCAGCACCAAAGATTAAAACTAAATCTCAGAACTGGAAGGATGATTCTTATGGACCCAATAATTGGGAAGGCAATCGCTCTGGGGGCTCTTCTGGAGGTCCCAGCAACAATGGAGGGAACAGTAACATTGATTCTCTGAACATGCAAAACTTAGGGATCAACCCTAATGGAGGACCACCAGCTAATTTTAACTTACCCATTAGTCTAGTGGCAGCTGCACTTAATCAAGCAGGTTGGGGTGGATTTTTAGGAGGACCTGGTAATTCTGGCCCAAATAATTGGCAGGGTGGGCCACCACAGGGTAATCCAGGTAAAAATTGGAATGGTAATCAAAATTGGGGTCAAAATGGTCCACCACCATCATGGAATCAAGGTGGAGGCAATCCAGGCTGGAATGGTGGGGGTAAAAGTGGCAACTGGAACCAAGGAAATTGGCCTAATGGCCAGGGCAACTGGAATGGGAATGGAAATGGGGGTGGTTCTAGTTCTGGTTCTGGTAGTGGTGGATGGAATAACAACAAGCCCCAGACATGAGGTGAGCACTATGGCAGATAATTGTATCAGGGATGTTTGTATGGCCACATTTTAGTTAAAATTCTAGTCTATAAGTAAATTTATATTTCTATGTAAAGCTGTGTAACTGAAGTAGAAACTTGGATGTGATAGGAATATCACAGGATGCTAACATGGACACAGTAATATCTAGATGATGATGTATTAGATGTAAGGTGACCTAGAGTACTGTGTGTAATTATGTGATGTGTGAGATGAGGACTTTTTGTTCAATAAAGATGTATGTTATTCTGCGATGGATGTTTAATTTCATCAAGTTTGGTTTAATTGTTCTAATTCAATTGTACATACTATAGTGTGAGTGACATCTGTCTGGATGTGGATAATCTCATCATTTACAAGGTAGAGCTGTTCAGGATGGCAAGTTGTCATTGGTGTGCACATGTTGTCATGTGTGTGTACTTGCGAGATGTGTTTGCTGCAATCTATCTCCTTGGAATGAAGTGAACTGTGTCTACATCCTGTGGAGCTATGGTAAGTGGTGGGTGTGTAAACAATGGTATGCTCTGATATTTAACTAAGTATGATATCTGTATTTGTTCTCTCTATGCAGTAGCTATAGAAAATGGATAAAAGGCCTATCAAGAGTGATAATAACCAGTATGTGTTTGACTGATAAGTCTGTGGTAACTATAATTTTATTTATATTGAAAAGGTGCAATGAGTTTGTTATTATTGATAGATTTTTTCATCAAATAAAAATAATCACAATCATAATTTTTTTCATCAAATATGTAGTAATGAAATGTTCATTATTTCAGGGAAGCTAAACAATGACTGCAATCCAGAATAAAAATTGCTTAAGAAAGGCTTATTGGTGTAGTCTAAATGTACACACTACACTATTTTACTCTGTCATAAAGAACTATGTAAGTATTATTACATCCAGTATAAGTTTTTGAATTTAATCACCAGCATAGATGACTTGTCCAACGCAGTGCTGTAGTAGTAAACTCCCATGAAATTATAAATGATTGTATTATTATGCAATTTAAACTATGCATGAGCCACTGACGATCATCACTCCATTTTTTTTTAATGATCTCAACCTATGTGTATCTCTTGTGTCATGTGTTTACAAACACATAAAATATGCATCATACCCAGCCCTAAAACAACAATATGTGGATCACAGAAACATTTTTTGAAAAATTGGAACTGAACTCGCGACATATTGTCAAACTACTGCAACAACTGCAGTCAAGTATTATGCATGTACAAAAGGCATAAAATGTGCCTTGCATGACCAGTCATGAATAATAGCTGATTAATCACTATAGTATAAATAACTACAAATTATCCTTTGCCTGACTCGCGAATCGAATCGCAACTCTTCTCATCAGTCGCAATACTGAACCATCTAGGCTATCATAAGTGTATAGAAAACTTGATAGAGGTTGGTGGGTTTATTGTTTGTTTAATAGACTTGATATACACGATTATGATCAGCTTAAACTTACAAGTTCATATTGCATGATGTTTTCTGATAAATGCACATCTATTGTGTTGTTTGTGTGTAGTTTCGATTGCATTAGTAAATTATAGCTTGTTTTGACTACAGTTTGTTGATCATATAGATGCCTGCGGCACGGCCGCCGAGCATGTGTGGATGCCCCATAACTGAATTACTCTAGCACAGGGGTGGCCAACAGGTCGATCGCAATCGACCGGTCGATCCCGAGAGCCTTTTAGACTGATCGCGGACCAGAAATAAAGAAAATCTAAAAAAAAATTGTGTACACAAATATTTTGTATAAAAGGTCGATCGCGAGGAACTTTTAGAAAAGAAGTCGATCTCGCAGTGCCGGCGTTAGGGGGGGAGATGGGCCGATGGCCCAGGGCGACTCGGCCTTCTGTCTTTTAAGTCTGGGGGCGCCAATAAATAAAAACTACTACTAACACTTGATATTGCTTCCCTCAAGTTTAGTGGACGCCACATTATTTTCGCCCGGGGTGTCAGTGGCTTACGCCGGCACTTCGATCGCGAGTACATATATGTCGGCCACCCCTGCTCTAGCACTAATACGCCTTGTGATAGTTTAATTAAGTTTATTTTCCATGCCAAACCGGCAATTTAAGAATGTCGGAAAATATTAGATGTACATGCATTTACATACTTATATAGTAGGTATACTGTTAAATTTTTACTAGTTTGATAATGACACTAAATAAATCGACCGTTTCATTTCCAAAGTAGGTATATTGTTTGCAAATAGTGGAAGCTTTCTATTACGATAATTGGATAAGAGCACCACATTATAAATACATATACATAACACCTATACATTTTAAACTTAAAATCCTTAAATCACAAGTTTAATCACATGTCATGAGATCATGGATAGTCGTTTACGAATAAACCATGAGAATTATTAAAATGAGAATCTTCCGATGAATTGCTTAGATAATAAAAGCTGTATTTACATAATTATTCTCATCTTCCGTCGTACTAACCGACTATCTGACTTTATACAAATGTTAAGCAGTATGTCAAATAATAACTACTGAAAAAAGTTATTAATGCTGCACAATAAAGTACACTTTGCTTTACAAAAGAATTTATATTTTATAGCATATTTCTTACAAAAAAATACATGTGATATAGGCATTTAACAGAACACTTATTAAGCGAGTTTGACTCGCCCTTTCGCTCTTGACCCCTTTTGGGGCTATGGAAATGCTACAAACAAAGTCTAATCACATTCTCATTTTTCATCCACGAATTGCTAAGCGAAAATGGTAATAACCCTAAAAACAGCCAAACAGCCGGTTATCGACGGATAACCACACCCTAATTACATATTATGTATGTATGTATACTTAGAATTTGAGAGCAAAGCTTAGATTAGTCTTAAACAACTCGGATAATACATCGAACTTGTATGTCAATGTTGTAAGTTTTGTTCCTAATCCTGTTTCATATGTATTTCTTTAAGGGATTGGGCAAAGGCAGTTGTACCACCGACGATAAGTGGGAAGTAAGCAGAGCTACAACTAAAAACGATATGGCAAGCAACGAGAATAAATACAAATATAGGTCCCCGCTGCGCGCTGCACCTGCGTGACAATTAGCAACACACCCGCGAGGAGAATTTGAGCATAATTTAAGTTTTTAAATAAATTGAGATAAGATTAATCGAGTTGTTTTATTTTGTAACCGCCACATTGAATACGATTTTATCGTTAGCACATTTCTAATAACTATATAATACTAAATGCTTCCCATATGAAATGGACTTAATTGGGGCAACTGCCTTTAATCCAATGTATGCTTGAGCCGCAATGTGTTAGCCGGCGAAGTATTGTTTATTTTTTTTATTTAAATTCAATTCAGTGTGACTGACATCTCACAGTTTACATACATTTTTTACTCTATTGGCCTAGTTGGCACAGCCTTATAACATAGTTTTATTGACAAACCAAACCAAGTTCTAATCTTTAAACTTCTATATAAAGGATACAAGAAATCTGAAGTTTTTCTGCATTGAATTAGTTATATTATCGTTACCCATATATTTATATTGGTGACGATTCAAATGTGCTTATTTAGTCCAATGCTCTTTCTATATTATATTACTTTCCAATACTGTTTTACGTTATGTAGGATACATTTTTACAAAGTGAATATGAGATTAGACATAATAGTAAATAGGCTATATTATAATTTCGAGTAGATCAACTAGGTTTGAATACTAAACTGTTAACTCTCCTCGGTGTTACAACCTAGGTCTACATAATGTCTGCACTTAAATGTTAGAACCAATAATATGTAATAATGTTTATACTCGCAGTTATGTAAAATATATGCTTTTATGAAATGGTTACTCTGTAACAAAGCTATGTATAAGAAGTATGTAGAGAGCTGGCAGATTTATACTGCTTACTACTTATAGGCAACCAACACGCCAGGCCTTCGATTTTGTTCATGTTAGAAGAACTATAAGTACTGGCCTAAAAAGGCCCAAATTCACTTGTACATTACAAATGAAACCTTATTTTGACAGATTTTTGGTAACAATAAGGTTTTAGATAAACTGGTGAAAAAATAAACTATAGCAATCGTAAATATGTTACATTAAAAAGTAATTTTGGACGTAACTCCTTTGAACTGGACTATCCAGACGCGTTTATTACATCTTTATTTTTATTGTACTATGTACAAGTGAGACCAGAATCATTTAGTTTTCAAAACAGACTGTTATTTATATTAATAATAAAAATTGCAAGATATCCTTGTAGCATCTTTGCCAAAATTCGAACATGAAGGCCCCGGTCGCCCTAGGGTAGCATTGCCACGGTTTTTAATCGCGTAATTTTGTGGAATACACAATAACAAGCGGTACTGACTTTTATTGATACAATGAAATGTGTTAAAAACAGCCGCGGTTCCACCGTAGTGCGGCCAGGGCCCGGTGTCTAATTTATTTTGCATCACATAAATTCGAAATAAAAAATTGAATTCTATCATTACGTCAGTTATACATGGCATACTATTAAAATTATAATTGTTTCCATTTTAATATAATTAATAAGGTAGTTAAACATCTATCTACATAAAAATGTACATACATACAATTTACTTATGAGATTAATAATAGGTAGTCGGTGAGAAATATAAATAATGTAAGCTGCAAAAATTCATACAGTCTCAAAGAAAGTAATTAATAGTCACATTAAGTCAACCAGATTGCTTTTGTTCCAATTTATGCATTGCTAAATATAAACATAAATAGAGATATAGAATTTGTAACCTGAATTATCTTTTTCATTATTATTAACATTAAACCAATCGTTCTACATCACTGCAGATAGCTTTAAAAATGCAAGAAAACAGTAGCGGTTTCCATATTTTTGGGCGTTTTCTCTTCCCTTGCCAATGGGCTTCATTCAACTACAATTTCTTTTCGTTTTTAAATATTATCTGAACTGACCTATACAGTCATTCGACACAAACAAAATAACAAACAGAATTAAATAAACAACCACAGGAATTTTCTAACTAAAAATGCTTTCATAAGACTAAGGAGATAATTCAGACCTTTAGTTTCTTGGCGGGTCTAAGAGCGTAATTAAGAGTTACTTGTCGTTTAATAGTCGACCTTCGTGGGTTTCTCCTGCCATTCCACTCCGCTTCCATCTTTCGAGCCATTTCGTAATCATTCTTTTCTTGTTCAATCAATTTTTCAATTCTAAGCTGTTCTTCTAATATTTTCTTAACATCACAATTTTTTAGTGGACTAGACAAATTTTTTACAGCTAAGTTAACCTTATTGTTATTTATTGATTCAGAAATTAATGGACTGTGCAATTCTTTTTTGGTACTTGACTTTTTGGAATCACTGCGTAAGTATGGCTTCCTCTCAGACGATACTTTCCTCTGTTTTATTTTGCCCTTCTTAGGTGTTGTTTCGTTTTCATCTTTTGAAATGCTTCCCATGGACCGCGTGCGTCTAAGATTGCTTTCATTATTTAATTTATTGATGCCATCAATATGTATAGTTTGTTTATTTCTATTAGGATTTTTCTTGGTTGGTAAAGGCGCAACACATGGACTAGTAGATGCAATTTTCTTAACTTTCGATCTGGTAGTTTCGCATTTCCCAGGGTGTTCCTGTAATTATAAAAGAAATAACATCTAATAGTGTGTCGATTGTTTACGAAAATTACGCAAAACCAGTGGAGCATGGAAGTTTGTTACAGTTAAAGTTTACATGGAGGAGTTAAAATTTATCAGATTTGAAGTTTTACATTATACACAATTACAAAAATAAATTAACGAAAATATTACACTATGTAATGTACACTGTAAGTAGTTCAAATTGTTCGACAAACATACAAACATTAAGTATTTAAGAAAATAAGGGTCCTTTTACAAACATTCTGAAGCAAAACAAAATTACTAGTAAAATCAAGAAATAGCTGAAATTATTTGCAGCCAGACCACTGGTACATTGTAGTAGTTGATATGTACTACTTACCTTATTAACTTTGAGAATATTTAGGGCAATGACAAAGGCAGATGGTAAGTTTTTTGCTAAAGACAAGTTTCTGAGGCGACAAAGTCCCTCTAAGTATTGCGCTCGAGTTGGTAGTGGTTCATTACTAGATGATACTGTCTCCTTTTCTACACGAAGTCCTGGTACTCGGAGAGGCAGGCTCTTGCCTGTATTGAAACTAAAACAGAAATATTGTAATGAGTTTACCATCTGACACCCAACCTAATGTGTTTTTCTTACCAGTTACATGAACTTCCTACAGTTAACTATAAGAACTAGGAATATATATCCTAGCTAAAAGATGTTTGTGTGTGTAACAACTGTACAGTGAACACCTTCCAAACATTTTGTATAGTGAAATCAATTAGGAAAAAATAATGTTTACCTTGTGGGAGTTGTTGATTCAATTGGTTTGAAATAGCACAACTCTTGACGCATGGAGTCAACACTTCCAGTCTCAACATTTCTATTTTCAGCTAAATTAATTTTGTGTTGGAGTATTCCTGTATATGGCAGTGGCAAGGATACAACCAAAGAAGGCACAGAGCCTTTTACTTTAACCTTGTCTTCTGTGTTAGTGTTACCTACTTCTTTATCACCTGCTTTTGGATCGTCTTTCTGCAAAATATAATAACATAATATATTATTATACATCGTCGCTAAGAGCAGGTAAAATGTGGCGTAATTTTAGTACACCAAGCACTTCTCAAGATTTCATTGTACTATTAAGAATTTTCAAAATATGATATTCTAATTGAGACTTAAACAAAATAAAGTTTTATCAAAAGACTGTCTAGCTTGCTAGTAGTGGTAGATAAATACACACATTTTCAATAAAGCTTGGAGATATAGTAAATTGTTAGCAGTATTATAGTAGGGCCCAATGATGAACTATTACCATTCTAAGAAGACTAAAACTCAATATCCTTCACCTTTGTCTAGATTGTCCATAATTCTATACCTGCAAAAAAATATAATATATATATCCATTACTTACTTTTTCTTTGACATTTTCCCCATTTTCTTTATTCCATAAACCTGGGCCAAGTTTACTTTTTTTATCTACTAAGTTCTTAATTAATTTTCCATAGCTGGGAACCATTTCTGGTGATGCTCCATTCATGGGCTTGACTATAGGAGTTTTGGGTGTCGACCCATTAGAACTTTCATTATCATTGGATTCATTATTTATTTGAAGGTTACTGAAACAAAAACATTTTCTTCATTCCTTTCAGTTACAAAAATAGGTTATATGTTATACCTTGAGGGTGCACTGGAGGAACAGGATCACCAAAGGTGGTACAAACTTACAACAACATAAACAGACGTAACATTGTTGGGATTTTCACTTACTCTTTAGTGGTGGGTACTTGTAGTTTAGATAAATAATTATCTATCTTGGTAGATTTCAGTCTAGGTTTAGCAGCGGTGGCCCTATAATTGAGTCTCCTAGGAGTGTTCCGTGGCGGTACAGGATCAGCATGATCTTGTTGCATTTGTAGAGCTAAAATTTCATCTTTTTTTAAATTTTCTAGATACTTTTTATGTGCTTCTTCTTCTTCACTTTGAATTTTCCTAAAACAATTTTCACAATGAGGTTTGCTTTCAGTAAATCCAAATGTGTAACATAGTCAAATCTAAGTATTACATACTTGATTAGTAATTCAGTTTCCTGTATGTGTTTTTGCTCTAATCTTACTCGTTCAGCTCTTAAGCGTTTCAACTCAGCCTCATATTCTGACCTTATTTCGCCAGGCTCACTTAACCTAGGTAGGGGAATCTCTGAAAATAAATAAATGGCTTAATTAGCTAATTAATTTAAAAAAATAATCAGATTTGAGAAATAAATGAAAAGATATTTTTACTTTTAAGTGTAAAAAAAGTTAGCAACTATATAAACTTGAATACATTAGTTTTGTTATTTTTTTACGAATTGGCTTGAATATAGCAATCATTCTATACTCATACCAAATTATGTAGTACTCTTTGGCAGTGTACATCGACGATATAGTACATAATAATAACAACCACATAAGCACAGAACTTTAGCAAAAACATTTTTAACTTTATAAACAATAAACAATTTATCGATTATGTACATTGCTAAATTTTGTGTAATTTACCTTCTGGCAAATGGATGTCTTCTCCTTTAGTTTTGATTTCAATTTCTTGAGGAAATTTCGATTTAATAAAATTCCAAAGTTCAACATTCACCAAATTCTTTTGTTTTGTTGCTGTTCTTAGCCAGGATCCAATTCGCAATCGACATAGAGGACAACACAAAGCATTATTTTCTATGCTACCATTGAAACAACGTTGACAAAAATCATGAAAACACGGCAAGGTTACGGGTTCTATTAAAATAGATTGACAAATTGAACAAAATACATCTTTTAATTCTAATTTTTCTAATTTTAACAACTTATTTTCAATTTTAGACAGCCGCTTCTTTGACTTGGCCGCCATTTTTCACTATGGTTTTTTCCGATTTTTTTCATATAATAATATCGCGTTTCATACACCTATCACAGGTTCTTTAGCATGCTGTATCGTAACATTTTACTTTTTACTGTTTCTTTTATAAGGCCGAGTATTCACTCCTGGACTTCGAGTACTCATAGATATACAGAAAAAGGTTAAAATATAAATTATGTGATATTTTCTATTTTGCATAATATTTGCAGAGTTGAATTTTCAAAACTAGATACAATTTTTAAAATTACTAATATTTAATAATTTTGGGAAATTAGCTTCCCTAGCATAGTTGATTGCAGGGGTACCAACATTTTGGATGGAGAAGCCATGTTGATATTTTCTTTCTTTTTTCGTCATGTACCGACTCACATGTATTTGAGAACGAGAAACGAACACGAAAGAAACCACGAGAAATATGGTGGTTGGAAGAGGATTTTAGATGGTGTTCTTTTGTTCTTGCAGTATTGTGGTGGATTTTTAACAAATGTTTGAGTGTGCTATTTGAAATCTTTGTTAAAACTCAGGATTAGACCTTGGAAAATGTCTTCAATGCATTTTGTGGTTCATCCTTTGCCTGGCACTGAGGATCAATTGATAGACAGGTAAACATATTTTATCATTTTACTTGACTCCATTTCGTTCATGTTGTGAAATCCGACATTCCATGATCGTACGACTAAATCAAGTCGCCGTATGATGATATAGCATCAAGGGCCACGTTTCCCGTATCATTTTACGTTCACGGGAGAATTTCCATTGTATGACATTTCTTTGTCGATTTTGGATGAAGCTGATAGTAATCCATACTGTGTAATGTTAATTTGGATCAGATGGCGTAATCTTGTTTGGTTTAAAACGACGATGCTATATTTGCAAACCTGCTTTTCGCGTTTACAACGCCGATACCGGAGTAGTAATTCTCATCTGTGACATAATAAAATCGCTCAATACCTATTTCATGTGTATGCTTGTCTCGTTACCCTCCCAATAACAATATTTCCTTCAGATCATATTGTTGAAAATTATTCTATGTGACCCAAAAAGATGTTAAATTTAACTGAATGTAATAAATAAATACATTAACATCATCAGCAGTATATCCATATTATGTCATGAAGGTTTTTAAGTATATAAGGCGAAACAGTTATCTTTATTTTTAATACAGTAATATCAGGTATTCATAGGCATAGTCATGACAAGAAATGTTATCATCACTATTAGTGGTTGTAATTGTAATTAATTAAATGGCCTATTTTTACATTATCAAAGTTACTTGTTATTCTTCTCAAATCACTAATTTGACTGTGCTATTAGTCATTATTCACAATGAACATCTTAATTTCCATTTGTGGTGAAATTACTTGTTTGCAAATGAAAATGATGAATAATAACTGCTGGCAGAATTTGGATAGTCTTTTCCAAGGTATATTCTATAGCTGTAGTGTCATCAGAATCAATTCAGTACCAACTAAGTTTATATTTTTTGTAAAATGATGACCACAGTTGGCAAGTAGCTGGTACTGTATTGTGATTATCAATTACAAAATTTAGTTGATAAGCCTTTCACAAAAATAAGATTCTTAAGATTTCTGAGTTAATTCTGAGCAATACCATTTAAATAAATACCAAAATATGGATTAATATGGTCTTAGTTATTACAATTCATAAACCAAGAATTATTTTCTATTAATTTTAATGTTTTGATGTGCCTACCCCTACTTCTTAGTTACTTACTTAGTTTTACTTAATTTATCAATTACACCTAGTTCCTGAAAGGGTGATCATCTCTAATTAGTTACTAAATGTCTTGACAAGTGTCAAATGAGTTGCTTGCAGTAATCACTGCTGACTACTAACTGCCTTGTTTATTGAATGGTGTGTACGAGCCTATATCACTTTCTGGTTTCTAAATGTCAAGGGTAGCTTTCCCATATAATATTGGCAGCAGTGGCTGGGCAACCGACTGCGTAGCGGGTTCAATTCCCACACCAATCAACTCTTTGTATGATCCTCAAATTGTTGTTTCGGGTCTGAGTGTCATGTGTATTTGAACTTGTATGTTTGTAAATGCACCCACAACACTAGAGAAGATTCAGTAGGGAAATTAAAAAAAAAAGAAAGAAAAGGTATAAGTTATTTGATTTGAACATCATAGCAACTGAAACCTTCCTTTTTATTATATAAACTTCACACTACTAGTACTAACTAAAAAAATATGTATATTGGAAAATATGGCTTGAAATGATTCAAGGATTTCTCAGGAATACTAAGAGGCGACTTTTTAAGGTGTTCAAGGGAATCAGTCTTACCATCCGCCATGGATAAGATATAGGTAACATCAACTATCTTGAGATGTTTATAAAGTGGAAGAAAGGGAAATGATTTGTAGAGTGTATATAGTTCTCATATCCAGTTTTAATAGGAATTCTCAGACTATAGCATGAAAATTAATGAATTTACTGTATTAATTATAATATGAGGTTGTTATGACCACAGGCTAAAGGAAGTTGCTGACCGTTGGAATAGATATGGGACAGGCGCTGGTTCCTCGGCGCTTAGTTCACTGCGAGGAGTGCGTGCTGTGGCCGCTGGTCCAGCTCACATTGCTTGTTTGCTCGAAGATGGTACCATCTGCCGTGCTGCCTTCTCAATCATTCCCGATAGATTGGACTTGAGTAAAACTGACGCTAGTAAGAATGGCGGCAATGGTGGCGGGGGGAGTGGCGGTGGAGGCACTAGCGGCGGCAAGCAAGGTGGTAGCGGAGGGGGCTGCGGCTCGCGACAACAGCCTCGCACTAGAGCTCGGATTATGAGGAACTCTATTCGCGCGACGCCTAGCTCACAAGGTACCTAGAAAATATTCTTTAAAATACACATCTCCTTAATTCAAAACTAAGCTACAACTACTACTGTTACCAATGATGCCAATGCCCAATAATGATTAAATCAGTGTTATTGTTTGTTAAATCGATTTATTTTGCTCAGGATCAACAAGTCGAGCGACAGGCGTCATTATCGGTGCATCTGGTTCTGGACGAGTAGTATCAGTTCCAGCGCCCTTTGTGCCGGAAGATCTGGTCACACAGGCTCAAGTGGTCCTGCAGGGAAAGAGCAGGAGTCTTATTATACGAGAGTTGCAGGTACTTTTTATGGAATATTCTGCTAGTTAATCTATTTCTTGTGTCTGTTAGCAATGTAATAATTCGGCAATGTAAAATAATGTAGCGAACCAACTTGGACGTGAACCTCGCGGTAAACAACTTGCTGTCACGTGACGATGAAGAGGGCGAGGAACCGGAGGGTGGCGAAGGTGGTGACGGCTACGTGCCTGAGGATCTGATATCTCTGCTGGATGGAGGGTTTCATGCGGCGCAGCAGGACCACTCCGTCATCATAGATGCTGACACCATGTTTTCTGAGGACATCTTCGGGTACGCGGCTATCAGAAGGTATACCTGTCAGCTATGCTCCTCTGCCTCACCACACACTCCTGCCTGTAGTAAATATAGTCCTCAACCCAATCTCTGGCACGCTATCAAGCTTACGCAGTTTCCATTTATGTTGTGATTGGGAGTTTACTTGATGTTTAGAAGTACATAGACTTATTTTAGCAACAGTGCATGTTTTTTTGTTTGTCTCCTTGCACTGGTCACATTCCCAAATGTTTTTTGTACTTTATGTTTTTGTATGGTAGTAGTAGTGGTAGAATCACAGATGTAAAGACATGGTCTTGGTTAGCTTATTTTTGCGAAAAATAAGCAAGAGCCAAATGTAATCGAAATAAAATTCTTAAATGGATAGTCAAATGATTGAGAAGAGAGAATTAAGAGTAATTGAATAAAAACGACCATTCTTTATATCTGTGAAGACTGCACACGTCATGATTGTGCTAAAACATAGTTGTATAAAAGTCGCAGTGGGGGCGGCGGTAGCAGCAGTGGCGGGCGTGGCGGCGCCAGTCGCGAGAGTAGCAGCTCCACCCAGGAGCGGCCGTCCGAGTTCAGTCGCTGGCGGGAGCGACAGTACTTCGGCCCGCGCAGGTGGCTCGAATCCGCACTGCGCGACACCTCCTGGGACAAGGATGGAGGTAATAATGATGGAGGTAAATATATGTATTCATCTTGTAGTTTACATTACAAAATTTAATTGCAATTCTATTTAATTATTTTCTTTAACAATATTACTATTTATTGTAGCAGAGAGTAAGAAAAAAGATTCTTCAATTGCTGCTTCACCACTTTGGGTTTCGGAAGAGCTGGAGTACTGGGACAGCAATATTCGTTTTACTCATATTGCGGCCACCTTTAGTGAGCTAATCGCGATCTCCACGCAAGGCCAACTGCACCAATGGCGTTGGGCTGATGCTCACCCTTACCAACGTAATGATGTAAGTACCAAGTCTAAATATACAAGTATACAGGGTGTTTGGTGCATTTTGTGCGAAATTGAGATGGTCGACTGAAGGGGTTTTTAGTTTTCGACTTTTTGTTTTACTAAAAATATGCTAATTTTACATTCATTTAAAAAAAGTAAAGTTGTAGACTCTGATATTTTTTTTTTGTATTTTGGTGATGGTTATCTGCTATGGATTATTTTTGTTCGTTGACATGCAGTGTACTTACATATCTTTTATATTTTCGTGCAACAGGCGTCAGGAGCGAGTGCCTATCATCCTCGTGCGACCTGGCTGGGTATGACCCCCGGGGAGCGAATAGTCAACATCAGTGCCGCCGGCATCCGCATATCTGTGCTCACAGATACCGGCAGGATTGCGACCTTCCTAGATGAATCTATTGGTAATTATTTGTGCTATACATACCTACTAGTAGGTATTTTGATATTTTTATTCAAATTGTATTAATAATTGTTGTAACATTTGTAGCTCACGCTCCAGGAGCGTCGCGTCTAGAACATCCTCTACAGACGTTCATGGAGTTTGGATCTGACAAGGCAATCTCTCTGCATGTATGCTCTCTGTACACCGTTGCGAGGTTGGACTCTGGTGCACTTTATTGGTGGTAAGTTCTGGATTTTGCTCACTTATTATGTTTACATTTCAAAAAGTGAAGGATTTTTGTTATTAATCTGTAACAATAATATTATGTTTACTTTAAAGTTTTATTTTGTAATTAGGGGAGTTCTTCCATTGGGTCAACGAGCCCGTCTCTGGGAGAAACATCGCGCTCGGTCTCGCAAACAGCAGCGCGGACATTCGTCCACAGCGCCACAAGACTTGCAGGCCGGACAGAGCGTTACCATGAAGAATGCTCCTATGTACCAACCCGGTGCCGTCGGTAAGAACTATAGAATCTAAAATTATTCTGACTATAGAGCAAAGAGTTTTATTTGTTTTCGGTTTTTGTTGATTAACTGCAATATAATGTAAAGATACTGCATTTTTCTTATTTGTTTTCTGACACTGATTTATGTTGTGTAACAGGATTTAATATGTCAACGGGGGTTCCGAAAGTAGGCGTGCTACAGAATGCTGCTTGGAACCTTTCTGATATGTGTCGGTTTAAATTGTTGCCACCTCCACAACCCGACCGATCAGTTTCAGATAAAGATAAACGTGATTTACAGGTAAATTATATCTTCACTACATCACATTGTTAAATAAAAAATCATATTTTTTTATTACAATACTGAACTTTCTTTCATGTTATGTTTTACTGTAAAAAATTAAAACATTTGTATCCTTCTTTTCCTTATATAGAATCAGTCGCCGCTAACAGTATCGTCTGTGAAAGCTTCATCATCTAGTGGCAACAGCAAGGATGGTGCCAAGGATAGCAACAAGGATATGGCTGACCGCCTTGATATGCCCCCACCGCCCAGTCCGGCTTCTTCAACCTGCAGTGACACAAGCACATCTCACAGTCAGTACAAATTGTAAAACTCACTTGAAAAGCAACATATAGCAGTGTTCTTTTTTTATTAACTGTAAATGTGCTCTTGTTTTCAGAACGTGCCAAGCGTGTAACCGTACGCGGTGAAGAAGGTTCGTCGAACGATGGTTCCAAGCAGCGCGATGAGGAAGAATGGCCATTAAAGGAAGTGGTATTCCTTGAAGACGTCAAAAGTGTGCCACTAGGGAGAGTGCTCAAAGTGGACGGTGCGTACGCTGCTGTACGGTTTCCTACTATCGGCAAGGACGGGAAAGAGGTTGCGCCATCTACACCTGACGATCTATCGACACTACTGCAAGATTGTCGACTCGTACGGAAGGATGACTTAGTAGCTGTCAAGTGGGGTGTCGGTGGAGCCGCTGGACCACGCGGACCTGATTGTCTGCAACGGTCGCCCAGGAAAATAGCATTGCCAGCTGATGTGCAAGTGATTACTATTGCTGTAAGTATAATAAAAATGTAATCAAATTCTTTAGATTTACTATTATATAGCTAACATTTAACTGTCAACATGATTACTTTAGGTGGATAGTCGCGGTGTGCACGCCGTCGTACGCAGACCCGGCGGAGCACTAGCGTACGCCGTGTATGCAGTGGGAACTACACGCGCACTCACAGATAGCGTCTTCCCTACGGACAACAATGCATTGCTCGGATATTCTAACGGACAAGCTATACAGTTAACTACAGCTGCAGAGGTGCGTATAACTTTTTGATTACAAACAATACTGACTTATTTGTATAGTACGACCGACCCGTAACAGTGAGAATGAACAGAATGGTTAATTGAGAAGATGCGGTTTTGGCGCTGGAAACTTTACTCAGCTCGTGTACGGTTGCAGGGCAGCGAGCCGGTGGTGATGATGGTGGACGGGAACGGCGCGCTGTACCCGGTGTCGCGCGACTGCGTGGGCATGGTCCGCGAGCCGCCGGCGCTGAACCTGCCGGTGGCGCGCGCGCTGGCGGCGCACGCGCTGCCGCTGCACCCGCACGCCGCCGCCGCCGCCGCGCAGCACCCGCACCACACCGCGCTCAAGTCGCAGGTACTGCCGGCGTTTCGCTCGCTCTCTACTTATCCACATTTTCAAACAAACATTTCTGCATTATAAATTATTAAAACTGTTAATCATTCACAGCATGGAAATTTCTCAATAATTATTGTGATTAAAATAATGTATATTTTTTTACATGTGCAGGTTGCTCTCATTATTTTGGTGCCGGAGCCCCAGCTGATGATGCCGCGTGTTTTACGTTGCGATCTTGATGGCGTTCGTCAAGTGCTGCACCAATTGGAATCTGACACAAGCAGTGAGTTATTTACTATGTTATTAGCTCTTCCTGTCTGTTTTCACTGTGTGTTCTTAATAATAATATAAAACCTTCGTTCACAGAACAACAAATATTGTCTATCTTACAAGAACGCTGTGATGGCAACAGGAATATAATACACGCATGCGTTCATATGTGTGCACCTACTTCCAATAAGGAACCTGATATTGGTAAGTCCCACTTTATCTATACAGTTACAATACATTTTCTATACAGTGTAGGTGTAATAATTAAGACTATTTACAATTAGTGGAAAACGCTTCGATGCCTAATATAGCGGGCGGCACGAGTGCTGGAGGTGCCAACGCTGAGGAGTCTGTGCCCGCCATCTCGTGGCCACCTGAGACATTTGAGGCATCCGGAGATGAAGACAGCCTGATGGGACTTACTAACAATGGGTAAGTAGTCAACAACCTGTATTTAGGTTCAAGTAGAAAACTATTTATAAGCTCTTTGAACATTTTACATGTAAACTACAAGTATTTATGGGATACTTGAACTTTTTTAAAGAGTACTAAATACTATGTTTATTAAATAATTATAGTTACTTTTCTAGCATGTTAATTGACTGATTAGAATAATCTGTGTATTCTTAATTATGTCGATTTTGTATGTGTTTTCTGTATTTGTTTCTTATCATCACCTTTTTTCCGAGAGAGTTAAATCCTGGTCAACCTATTGCAATTAATATATGCATGAAATATATGAATGCTAATAAAATCTCATAAGTCTACGGATTTTGTAACTTATGTTGTTATAGCTAGTTAGTAATAGTTATCTTAGATGGAAGACCAAGAACATTCTCAAGAGTGAATGTGATGATATGTGAAACATTTACAGTAAAATGTCTGGCGGTGGTAACAGTGGCGGCGGCGCAGTGAGCGCGGACCCGGCTGAACGACGCGGCAACGCGCTTGCGGCTCTACGAGCACTCTGCGAAAGCCCGATACTGCAGCCATTCCTCATGCAACTACTCACTGCCAAGTAAGTTGTATGATGCATTATTTTACTAAAAACATGTCTTATTTTATAATGATGATAAATAATTAACCTTAACCATAACAGGGATGGAATGGGCCAAACACCATTGATGGCTGCAGTGGCTGAGCGCGCTTATCGTGCGGCGCTAGTAATACTGGACGCTATCCGTGCATGTCCCGATGCAGACGAGGCTCAACGTTCCGCTGCTATCTTCCCGCCTAATGCGAGTCCTGACCATTCTCCACTATTGGTACTATGCTGCAATGACACTTGTAGTTTCACTTGGACGGGTCAGGAGCACATCAATCAGGTTCGTATTAATTTATAGTTAATCTTCCTTTACTGGTCAGATAATGTCTTGAAAGCCAACTAGCATCTTTGCATATTCTAACATTGTCATGAATAGCCTGTTGTAAAGTGCAACTGCAAACAATATAACAAGTAGCACATGACACTGAAAAATGATCAATACAGAGTGCTGTGTATGTTATTTGTTTATTTCTTAAATAAAGATTACCAATAAATTGTCAAATTTTCGATAAGATTTGCTATAATCTACTTATTTTTACAGGATATATTTGAGTGCAAGACTTGCGGCTTGACTGGATCTTTGTGTTGCTGCACTGAATGTGCAAAGGTAAAAAAGCAGTTCTTATTTCCATTTTACTTACAGTTATTTCAGTTCAGTACAGTTAAATTTTACCATTGAGCTATAAATGATGAAGATAGATATTAATTTTATCATTTGTGTTATATAGGTATGTCACAAAGGTCATGACTGTAAGTTGAAGCGTACATCTCCCACGGCCTACTGTGATTGCTGGGAGAAGTGCCGCTGCAAGGCCCTTGTCGGCGGTAACTGGACTGCGCGCTGTGACCTACTCGCGCGACTCGCTAGGGATACGTCTCTCGCTACTCATTTTAATTCTAGGTACGTTTTTATACACTTATGGATCCATCCTTCATAATCCTAAAAGTAATAAGATTCGACTGCATGTACTGAAGATTTTACATAATTTGTGACATTTTGTTTACAGGGGCGAATCTATCCTGTTGTTCCTAGTTCAGACAGTAGGTCGACAAGCGGTAGAACAACGTCAGTTCCGCGCCGGCGGCGGACGAGGCCGCGGGCCGCGTAAGCAGCCTGGCTCCGACGCTGAAGTTGATGCTCCTGATCATGACCTGGAACCGCCCAAGTTTGCTAGAAGAGCGCTGCTGCATTTATTGGGTACGCATATATTTTTTTTACGTAAATGTGTTAAGTATTGCCTATAAGCATTTTTTTTATTAATTTATATGAATTGTTCAGGTGACTGGCCTGCTGTGGAAGCAGCTGTTATGTGTGGATCTAGTGGTGCTTCTGGAGAGTCAGAAAGTCGACCCAGTAGCCCAGCGCCTTCACAGTCTGGCACCACATTGCTGGACAAGTTTACTCACGCGCTCATCGTCAAGTGTACTAATGAGGTCAGTGTATGCATCCACGTTTTGTTTGTTTTGTTAATTAATAAATATGAGTGAAGTAAATTTTCAATGATTGGCGATTATTTGTTACAGATGTTGGATACGCTCTTGCACACACTCATTCGTGAGCAGCAAAACGACACAGTCCCAGGGCGCGCTGAACGAGCTCGCGAAGTGGCGCGCCGATTTGTCCGATCTGTCGCCAGGATTTTCGTTATATTTAGCGTTGAAATGGCTCCAGGCGCAGCCAAGAAGAAAGGGTATGTATATGTGCAATATAACAATATAATAAAATAAAAAACTTTCCAAGTTTCTCTTAGTATCTTAATTAACATAATGTAATTGTTTTGTGTAGACCTTTATCGATCACATCGTCGCTTGTGCGGTGTCGCCGTGTGTTTGCGGCACTCGTAGCCCTCGCTGTAGAAGAACTAGTAGAAGCAGCCGACGCGCTGCTGGCCCCGGTCCGATTGGGTGTCGTACGCCCCACGGCTCCGTTCCCCTTGGCAACTACCTATGTGGACCTCGTGAATGGCAGTGAAGACTTATTCGGTGTGGAACCACTTTCTACGGGTCATTCTAGACTTGCACACGCGCGAAGGTATGTATCCTATATTTTCAACTTTCAGATAATATGATAAAAGCAACTGTATAAATAAAATTACTATTGCAATAAAACGTAATTGTATCTAAATACTTCGTGTGTTAGAGAGTCGACGGCGGGCGGCGGTCGCGGCAATGCGGCAGGCGGCACGTCGCTGGGCAGTTCGACGCTAGTGCCGGACCGGTCCTCCACCCCGGTGGCCACCGAGTACGCCGACGACGTGGCGGCGGAGGCGCTGGGAGCGGACGACGATGCCTCCGAGACCGACGAGCCCGGCGCCTCGGCTCCGCAGCACGCCGCGCACTCCGCGCAACCACAGGACAACCAGCATCACGACGATGCCATGCCCGACAGGTACACACCCCACCTTTACTCTCTAACTTGTTAAATAAATATGCTTCGTCATTTTAATATTATATCATTCAATAAATAGGGGACAAGAACAACACGTTGTAGTAGAGAACGGCACCGAGCGTGCTGAAGGCGGAGAGAGCGAAAGTGAGTTGGACTTGTTGGCTGAAGTAGAGACTGAGAGCGACTCTGATGACCAAGACAACGCAGAGTCCGCACAGCGCAGCGTGCAGACCGGGGCCACGCAGGGCTCCGATGCAGGTAGGCACAGTTGTTACTAGAGTTAGAACAATGTTACTAGTTAAATCTAGTGCAAGTACAACACTTGTTTGCAAACTTAAACAAACCTGACGACGTCACGGGCCGCCATTTCATACGTAATTCTCATATTTAATTATTTGCATTACATAAAATTTTCTTAACTATGAAGTTGATCATCCCGATTCGAGTTAAGGTTCTAGTTTAATCTAAAAAAGGCATGACAGGTCCTACTTTAGAAACTAACAAAAGTTTATTAGATGATAAACTAGGACCTTTTAAAATTATACAACCATAGTTTTTGTTATATTAAACCGGATATTTTATGTATACAAAAAACTTAGTCTCTATCTAGACTGCATGAAACTGCGAGTTTATTTCATTGAAATACCATTATTTGAAGCTGAATTGTTGGTTCTCATAGTAAATGCAAGTGTGCAAAAACTGGTTGTATGAATCGGGATTAATAGACCATGTAATGGACGACCTCGTGCGTCGCTACAGGTATGGCGTCGTTGCTTCTATATCCAGAGGATGAAAGTGGAGATTCCACCCAACCGGAAGACGAGGACTCCGAGGCCGGGGAGACTGACGAGCAGGACGGTGAGGCCGAGCCGCCCATACACGACGGAGAGACTCTCGAGAGGCGAACCGCGCCTCCTGCCAGGCCCAACCTGGCTCCACATTCCATGCAATGGGCTATACGGTAAATATTTATGCTACTATTTATTAACATTGTTGCCATTTTTGTTTAGATAATAAGAAATGTGTATTACAATTTGTTTGAACCTGCGCATGTAAAGCAGATCTCGCGAGACGGCTCGTGGCACGGGCGGTAGTACGGGCGGCGTGAGACTGACGGGCAGCTCGTCGCTGGTGTTCATAGACCCCGCCTCGCTGCGCCGCTCCGCTGCGGCTGCGGCAGGGGCGCACGACCCGCATTCTACGTCCACCACAGCTTCTTGCTTGGCTAGAGCTTTTGGTATGTCTTTTTTATTTTACAAAACATATCTCAACATTAAATAATACTCGTGAGGTGTTTATTTGTTTTCATTTAAGTCTTCATTGTGTATTTTAATGTCAACATTGATCTGTTTCAGGCATTGTTATACGACAAATCGCGGATTTGCTTTGGGAATATGAGCGGGTAACACTTCCTTTACCCCGTATGGTACCATTGGCGTACCGCGAGGCGCTGCGGCTGCAATGCTACCTTGAACGGCAGCTCAAACCTACTTGGCACTGGCTTGTGACCGTCATGGATGCCACTGAAGCTCAATTACGGTTAGCATCATTTAGGTTTTTGAAAGAAGTTAAAAATAAACTTACGATAAATAATTTGATAAAATAATGTTTATCTACCTATTTCTTGATTTTTGTTATTTTATTGATTTGTATTACGTAATCATTATTGTCAACAGTTTTGGTGCATCATTGACATCTAACAATGCGAGTACTTCGACGGGTGACAGTGGACGCTCAGCTGCTCCTGCGGCTCGTCGCACTACGTCACTGACATCCCCGGCTACGCGTATCATTGGGTTCTCTGAAGGACCCAGGGCAAGGGACCGCGAACCAGGTAATATAAGCGGGTGTTGTAATATAAGGAGATTATATTTGTGTTTTTGGCTTGTTTCATTGAGAAGTTTAATCAAAACATTGATCGTATAATGTGGTAGTAGGCGTGGAGGCGGGCAGCGCGCGGCGCGAGTTCCTGGCGTACTGCCTGTCGCTGCTGCGCGCGCACAGCGCCGAGCACGCGGAGCAGCTGCCCGTGCTGGACGTGGCGGCGCTGAAGCACGTGGCCTACGTGCTGGACGCGCTCGTCTACTACATGCGCGCCGCGCAGCCGCAGCCGCACCACCACCACCATCTCTGGACTCCGGTAACCGCACGTTACATTACTAATGCTGAATACGATACGATTTTATTGGCTGCCTAATAAAAATGGCCTGTCTAGCGGTCCTTTCTTCGATTATTATACTAACATTTTTTTATTCCTTTCAGGATGAAAATGAAAACGAAGAAGGTGATGAAGAGATGGTGGTAGGAGGTGGCGCAGCCGCGGAATCAGACAGTGAGGGTGAGAGCGCTCGCGGTCGGACGCACGCGTTCTTCCAGCGCTCCGACTCTACGCTGTGTCTGGGCTGTCCACCGCCGGACCCATTCAACAGTCAGTACTCTTTACATTTACTTCAATATGCTGCTATCCTCAAGAATTCATGACTATTTATTACTGTCTCTATCTAAATATAGGTTTTTATGATATTTAACACATAAATTAAATATTTTGATGGTTTTAGTCAAGTACTTATTATGGTCATATACTACTCATAGTCTCTAATTGAACATTTAAAAAATTTAATGTATAAATCTGCAATTATAATTACAACATACCTTATATTTATTGAAGATTAGTTTTACTCTGTTTGTAACAGTCTCACTGGGTTTTTGTGAGGATTTGTAGACTTGTAATATGTTTTTGTAAAACAGTGACAATGCAAGACGCATTACCGTTAGCGGATCAGCCGCAACTACTTCAACCGAACGCTCGTCGCGAAGAATTGTTCGGAATGCCACGCCAGCCCGTTACCGTTCCGGCCTCCGGTGATGCACCGCCCGGTGTAAACAACCCGCTAGAAGGTAACATTGCACGTAAATATTATTTTTTATGTATTTACTAGTTTAAGTGCGTAGTCATTTAAGAAGTTATAGTTTTTAGAAGCAGTAACATTGCCAACAATCAATTCAAATTAATAAAGTTCAGAACTCATCAAAATAGACAATTTGTTACAGAGACATTTTCAGAATGTTGATTTAATTTGTATGCGTTTACTTCAACAGTGGTTCCGCGCCGGCTCGGCCTTTCGACCCGCGGCACAGATCGCGGATGGTCCCCACCCGCCAGACCCGCTTCAGCGCCGCCCACCCACACCCACACTCTCACTAGAGACGAACCACAGGTTTGTTCATAATACTGTCATATTTATATATGTATTGTACTGCGTAGTATTACTATTTGTATCGAAGTTTCTCAACTTATTATAAAAATAATAAATCTTGTTTTATTTTAGGATCTATCTTGCGCAAAAGACGTCCCCACGAAGATGGACATTGATACTGACGGTGAATACTTATCTGATTCTGATTCTAACGAAGCCCGACAGATACCAAGAAAGAAGCATCACAGGTATGTGTGATTTAACATTTAGGGACACATTATTTCAAAATGAGTATGTTCTAAGTCTTATTTATGTTTCAGACATCCCCATACGGTAAATCTGTCGGCTGGAACCAGTTCTATGCACGATTCTATGGCGCAGCCATCTGAGTTCCATACCCTGGTTGACACGGCATGCTCCATTATGGAGGCGCCGCATCAACAGAATATTTCTGCATCCCCATCCCCGGGTACGTTATTCTGAATATAATATAAGTATTTAGTCAAAGATGTTCCATCCATCTCATAAAAGCAAGTTCTATTCACAAATATTTCAGTGTAACAAAAGCATGTCCCAATTTCTTGTTTTAGGTCCGAGTGGCTCAAACACTGTGGTAGCAGAGTCACGCGCTTCATCTTCTCGCAGTCCCGGCAAGAGTGTTATTGTACGTGCTGTAAGTCACTCCACTTATTTGGGGGACTTTTTCTTATCAAAATTTTACCCTAAACTTCAATTGGACTTACTTTTTATTAAATTACAAAACTAAAAATAAATGATGGTTCATTAGCCACATGTTGGGATCGTGTGGAAACTGTTTCCAAACTGAAACAGGCACATAAAATGTTCTCAGATCATATTGAACATCATATTTATTCATGTTAATGATAATGATATTGACAGTTTAATATTTTATTTTCTCTTAGGGTGAGCTCTTAAGTGCTGCAGATCCTCTCGAGTCTCAAGAAATTTCAGCGCATGTGACTGTAGAAACCACAGGGTTGCCACCACCGCCGCTCCTACCCACCCTCAACACACCAACACAGCCGTAAGTCTTGAATATTACATTTTTTTATAAAATGTATGAAATTCACAATAGATGTTAGATTTTTCTTGGGTATATTATTATCCAATGATATTGTGTGAGTGTACGTAAAACATATTCTATTGTTTTCAGGCGCGCATGTCCTTCTTTAGGCGCCTCTGTGTCCCACGACCTATTGCTGGGTAGATGGCGTTTATCGTTGGATCTTTTTGGTCGTGTCTTCACTGAAGATGTTGGCTTAGAGCCTGGATCTGTGGTCGCAGAGTTGGGTGGGTTCCCTCTAAAAGAGGTCAAGTTCCGTAGAGATATGGAGAAACTTAGGAACTCGCAACAGAGAGATTTGACGTTACATAAAGTGAGTATTCTTCATATCATATACTGTGAGCCATATTTTCTATTGTATAAAAAATATTAAGCTAGCTATTTAACTTTGTGTATGTATAGTAAGACGACACTTTTTACGCTTCAGATGGAACGCGACCGTGCCAAGTTGCTACAGCAAACCTTTGCAGAGTTGAATAGCGCGTTTGCTGGACAGAACAGAAGGGCGCACAGCGCACAGCCGCCGCTAGCCGTCAACCGCGTCAAAGTGACCTTCCGAGATGAGCCAGGAGAAGGTAGCGGCGTAGCACGCTCCTTCTACACTAGCGTCGCTGAGGTAAAATAACTGTACAATTCAGTCATAGCTCAAATATTATGCTTACCCACTAAAAGGTAGCACACGCTATACATAGTGTGATAATCTTTAAGTATTGATACAAATGGTCTTATTTCTGTGTGTAGGCATTGCTAGCTAATGAAAAATTGCCACCACTGGAGCCAGCTACTGGAACCAGCACAACAAGTAGCAGTACAAACGGTACATCAAATTCTGCTAACGCGAACGCCAGTGGAGCAAGCAGTAACAGTGGAGCCCGGTAAATAATACATTTAATAATAATAAGTTCACAAATATTTAATTATTGTTGTTGTTATGGGATTTAAATGTAATACTTGTCACAGGAGCGGTGCGGGTCGCGCACGTTCAAAAGACACAGCGCGGCGAACCCCGGGCCGACCTGCGCCACGCCCGCCTGCCTCTCGCGAGCCGCGCAGGGTGCTCAGTGTGGACGCGAGACCTTATTCTCCACAGGTAACAAAACATACTGATACTGTATTCCAATAAAAGAAATACCCATAGTACTTGAGTATGCTAACATATTGAATGTTTTATGTACAGGCCGCGCCAGGGACAGAGGGTGCCGGTTACAGTGGCGATAGACCCGGTGGCCACAACGAACATCTCACGCTCCATCAGGCCCAACTAGGAGAAAGACTTTATCCTAGGGTAAAATAGAATAAAATTATGTTATATATTACTTTCGATTGAATGATCTTTCGAAAGTTTATGTACTTATATTTGAATATTTATTTTAGGTTCACTCGCTGCACCCTACATTTGCGGGAAAGATAACCGGCATGCTTCTAGAATTGACTCCGGCACAGTTACTCGTGCTGCTGGCCAGTGAAGACGCATTACGACAGAAAGTGCGTGAAGCAATGGATCTCATAGTAATGCATCCTTCTGAAGCCATACTGGGTAGGTTTCGCTCAAATCGTTTTTGTTATTGTTAACCTAACCAAGGCCTTCGATTATTATCAGTTTTTATGTTTTCTTCCAGACCTAGACGTTTTCTCGTTATCGGAGCGCGGCGGCGGCGCGGCAGGAGGCGCGGGCGGCGCGGCGGGCACGTCGGCCGCGGCCCCCGCCCCGCCCGACGACGCCGCTCCGCTCTTCTACTCGCCCGGCAAGCGCGGCTACTACTCACCGAGACAAGGTCGCGCTACCCCCGAACGGATTAATGCTTTTAGGAATGTCGGCAGGTAAAAATAAACAGTTATTATTTTTATATTAAATATTATGTAAGTGTGAGTATATTTGGGGAGCAATGTAAAATTTAACGATTTTAACATTTCTTATTTGTTTTCAGAATAATCGGGTTATGCCTACTTCAGAACGAACTATGTCCAATGTTCCTAAATAGGCACGTCCTTAAATATATTTTGGGCAGACCAGTGCGATTCCACGACTTGGCTTTCTTCGACCCTGTCGTCTACGAAAGTCTTCGACAGCTAGTTGTAGACGCTGAAACTGGAGACTCCCATTCATTGTTTGCTGCTCTTGATCTCAACTTTAGGTAAGTACATATCAGATTTTGTTTTTCGTTTAATAATAATAATATTTTTGATAGTGTCATTAATTTCCCGTTATTTTATTATCCATAGTTTGGAAATGTGCGAAGAGGAAGGTGGCGGATGCGTGGAGTTAATACCAGGCGGACGCGACATCGAAGTAACGGCTCTCAACGTGTATGACTACGTACGCAAATATGCTCAACATCGAATGCTGCTCTCACAGGAGAAAGCACTTGAGGTATTAATATTCACTTAACAATAAACTAATGATAAATGTCTGTAAATTGATCAAGTACTAATAATGAAATGAATTCTATGTTTAGGCTATGCGAGTTGGTGTGCTCGATGTGCTACCAGAGTCGGCGCTCGAAGGATTGACTGCTGAAGACTTGCGCCTGCTACTGAATGGCGTGGGAGACATCAACGTTGCTGCGCTGGTGTCTTACACTAGCTTCAACGATGAGAGCGGCGAGCCTTCGGAACGTCTAGCACGCTTCAAGCGCTGGTTGTGGGCGATCGTAGATAAGATGACGCATTTGGAACGACAAGACTTAGTAAGTTAATTTTATTTTTTAAATAATCTAACAATAGTCACTATTCTTGTTTTGCAGATCATTTTATTTTATAATTAAATTTATATAAACACATCACGTCTCTTTTTGCAGGTGTACTTCTGGACCGGGTCCCCCGCACTGCCTGCCTCGGAGGAAGGCTTCCAGCCGATGCCCTCAGTGACCATCCGGCCTGCAGACGACGCGCACCTGCCCACCGCCAACACGTGTATCTCGCGGCTGTACATCCCGCTGTACTCCTCGCGACACGTGCTCAAGCATAAATTACTGCTTGCCATCAAAACCAAGAACTTTGGCTTTGTCTAGACACTCGCCACTATTTGTTATATATATTCTTAAGTTTAAGCCCAGTCATGTAAGACTGCCGCTATATTCTGTCACTATGTAAAGGTTTAGAGAAATTACGTGTCTTTATAGAGTATCTTTGTAGAGCTTACTTTATTTAAAACAATGCTAGTATTAACATACTGGTGTATATTTATTTGATCTTTTTTACTTGACGAATCTATTAATTCTATATGACTGGGTGTATTTGACTGAATAGTAATATTCAATATGCAGTAATTTTTGTTAGAAAAAGGCCCAAGGACGGTCCGCACAAGTACATAGTAATTGTTAAACTTTTAAGCTCATAGACCATAAGTATTTAACTGTTATTTAAAACAACCTAAAGAAATCGCAATTCTGTATACATGCCAATATTAGTTGATTTAAATCATAGATCAACCTTTTTTACTGATTTTCTAAATTTCTTTTATTTATCTTTTTTCTGGACTTATTTTGATAAAGGCCTAACTTAATTGCATTTGATTGCTCTTCTCAATTATAATTGATTGTACTTTATCGCTCGATGGCAAGTAAAGGCAGCGTCAGAAAATATTCATGAATATTTCTATTGTTTATATAGCTTTGTTATATAGTAAAAATTATATAAGATAATACAGTATGATGGGTATACTGCTATAATACTTTGGGTAAGCTTGGGTAGAGAGGCGTCGGATCCGAGCAATGGTGGTATTGTGATATCAGAGGAAGTATTTTGCGCCTCATTCTCTAAATTTAAGATTATACTTAGATTTCCTTTGATTAGTTGTATTAATACAGTTCATAATAAACAATCTCAAAACGCTTATATTGTTGTTATTATTTAAAAAATTACCTACATTTTTTCATAAAACCCCATGTTACTTGGTCCTATCTCCAGGATAAATGTACAAAAAAGGGTTTAGCTTGGCTTCTATTTGTCATAGGGTGATGTTATAAAGCCTTCCGCGATAAATGGACTAACAACCAGTAGTTCAAACACGTCAGCTTTATAATATTAGTATAGTTTTTTTGGGAATCAATATAGAAAGCAAAAAAAGCCCGATTACAAACATTCACGCACCCCTTACGTGGACGTTTTATTTTGTATTATAACTCTACTATTAGAGAGATACTCTAGTATTTTAAGTAATTCTGGTGGTTAGGCGTATTCATCTGAATTATAGAAAATAGGGCTCTCGTTTCTATTGATGGCCCATAGAAAAAAGGTGTGTTTCTCAAGTATGAATGAATGAATGAGCAATGCACTTGCATAACTCTTGATCGGCTATAGAATTATAGAAAATAGGGCTCTCGTTTCTATTGATGGCCCATAGAAAAATAATTGATGATATGCATAATGCATTACAACATAATATTACATAGGTAGTTCAAAATTGAAAATTATTTTATGGGACATTTAATAACTAAATACTTGAATACACATAAATAGTTATAAAACTATGGATGAAAGAAAAATGATCTCGAATAAATGATTTATTATTATTCAAATGCCTAAATAAACATTTATTTAGAGAAGGCATTAGAAAGGTATATATAGGTTTTAATTTGTCATTGTTACTAAAGAAAATAAACAGCTTTTATAGTAAAATAGGAAATAGGAAATATATTTTAGGAATTACAGGTTAGGAACATTTGTAGGTGACAGGCCTGAAAGAATACATTGGTGAATATAAAAACTTTTATTAAAATATTCTATATCCTAACTATAAAACAGTAAAAACAGTCATACAATCATAATAATTGTACAAAATGAACACACTCATTTATGTAAGGCTGTAAGGCATAAAAATATGTTGCAATTTACACTATGGTTCAATGTAGATTACAGCTTAAGTACTAGACACCATTAAAAAAATAACGACTGATGTGTAACTAAAAATGTAAACACTTTTTATGCCTTAAAACAAATTACTTAAGCATATTAAAGGACAGTATTAATTATTATTCTAATTTCGAAACCATGTTCAATTCAGCTGATATTTTCTTGTAAACTCCATATAACACAGTTATGTGACAAACATGTAATAATGCACTAGTTAAATAGGTACTAGGGTATGTGTTCCAGCACATTTCAATAAGAGCAAGTAATAGAAACCTAAAAATAACTGAGTAATTATTGGACCATAGCAAGTAAGGCAGGCTGTGGAAATACCATGAATAAAACTGATAGTGAAGGCTTCTTGAGCACATGACACCAATGAAGTTAACAATGAACATTGGCAGAATAAACAATTGAGATAAAATATCAAAATTGATACTGTAGTGTGGATCTTTGTCTTGGTCTAGTGGTTTTTTAACTGCTTTCTTTCCACCCTTTTGTGAAGACTTCTGTAACATTCCTTCAAATGAATTAAGGAAATCCTCCTGTTCTTTCGTCAAGTTTTCTTGTTCTTCATTCTTTTTATTTAATTTTTTCTTCATCTCCTTCTTTAGTTTACTTTGCCTCTTATTTTCTAAATTTTTGGCATCAATTTGAGGTTGAACCTGTTTCTGTACATACTTCAGACGACAATAACTTTGGAAATATTTTATACACATTGGAATAAATATTATTAGCAAGATAACATGTATAGCCAATAAAGTCAAGTGAAAGCATTTATTTTCAAATATTTCTACATCCAAGAACCTGTAATTAACAGTCCAAGTATGATTGAATACACGACCCAAATCAAAACTTCCTTTGAGATAAGCTATGGGGCTGTGCAACAAAAAGGGCAACCCCAACACTACTTGAATCATACCACAAATGAACAGTTGTATAATAGTTCCCTTGAAACCCAAATTAGTCAAATAAAAGAAGAATAGTGCAGGAGCATAAAGTAGTATGTTCATTTTTACAGATACTCCTAAACTATAGAATATGCTACCTAGGTACCATTTGGAGTCCACAAAGAAATTTAGAGCAGCATACAAGAAAAGCACAGCAATGGGGTCATTGAATAGTCGCAACACATAAATGGAGTGAATTCTATATGAAGTCAATATAGTAATGACTAGGACATAAGGTGGAACTTTCTTTGTTTTTATATAAATTCTAAGAACAAGACATAACTGCAACAGATATATTCCAATGAATATGTATTGCGCTAGTTTAATGTTTTCACCTTGGCCAGTAACGAAATACAGAAATGAATAGATATACACAAATCCGGCTGGGTATACTAGAGGTCCTGTGTCTCCTCGGAGCTGGCTGTAGTCCAATGTTCCATTTAGGAATCCCTCACATTCCTGCATATAAGCTTTCCAGTCGATTTCGGTATACGGCACACGTTCCACTACTAGTATGTTAATTATTAGTTCGGCAACGACGAGGGCTAGCGCAGTAAATGTTAACTGTGCAGGGTTTACTATTAGCCCTTTCATATAAGACCATGTAAACATCTTCGCGAATTCATGACAAAACTCTTGAAATCTGGTCTTACCGCCCATGGCGAATGTAATTTCTTGTTTGCTCCACTTATCAAATTAACATAGATGTAACGTTCAGGTAAAAAGAAGCTCGACAGACTTCGTTTATTATTTCTATTTTAAGATTAGGTCACAGCACCGGTCTGGAATACCCCGGCGGCAGCAGCAACATCAATTTGACAGTTGACAGATAATACGTAGACTTTGCCAACTTCATGTCATTGACATTTGGCAATTTGGCACAATTGACAGCAAACCGAGTTTGTTTGATTGAGTTTGATAGTGATGGAACCGTAGACTTGGGATTTTCTGTCTACGGATGGAACATTTTGATAGAAATAGGCAATTTAAATATACATAAAATCAAAAAACAGATGTTTTAAGGGCAAAAGCGAAATTATGAATTCAGTAGGTTGTGCGTAAATATTTTATTTTAATCGACTTCGAAAACGGCCGTTAACTGTTTCGTACAATATTGAATTTGTATAATAGCTATTCCGAAAGATGTTATTAATGTTTTATGGTTTAACAACAAAATTTGTAGATGATAATACACATAAACTAACAGACCCCTAATTTGTATATCGTAGTGTGATGCATGGGATGGTATACATTATATTCCTTCCTTATAGTTATCTACCTACCAATCTAAGTTAAAATGCTTGTAGGCCGCTCAGGACGTTATATGTATAACGGGGGTGGGGGCTGGGCGCAATGGATCGGTAGCCCATAACAAATCCTTCTGAATGTCATTCTTAGTCATTGAACACTTGGCTATTAAGGAACAGGAAACTGTAAACTAATCTGTATCTAAATACATATTCATAAGCCTCAAGGTACCTGCTGACCTTTACTAAGTAAATAGGTACTATTATCTAGTGTATCTATGAGCTACGTCTATGTATCTGCGTACAATGGATTAATATCCCTAACGTCCTTTGTGCAACGTTATCTTTTTTATTAGGTTTCCCCTTGGCTTACTTTAAGGCACGCACGTTTATTATTTTATGAGGATAGCTGCTAGTTAACTATCTATTTACAACTTATATTTTTTAAAGGATTTAAAGATATGTAAGTAAGTACTTACGGTACCCTACCTACCTTACTGAAAGGTCCTTGACCGGCGATATCAATTGTCGGATTCTCTATTTAGATTTTATGATGTTTACAAAATCCTTTTATTTGATTGTCTACGTTATCTGAAATAAATGAGTAAGCGTATTACGCTGGTATATTTCAGATGAGCAAGGCCAGTCGTTTTGTATTAAATGAACAACAAATTGTAAGACACATTAAAAATGTTGCGCGCATTTATGGTATAAGATCGTATTTAAAAGTTAAAGTTTAATAAGTAACATAATTAAAAATAATTAGTTAATTATGAAGTTTATAAATACATTTACTGTTATTTTAATTCTTTCAATAGGGCAGAAAGTGTTGGGGGCAGATGTGCTTCGTAAGTAAATCATTTAAAAAAGTATTAAATATCAAATTCAGGGTTTCATAAGTAGCTAAGCTAAGTTACTTACGCAACTAATAGGTTGCAAGTAGCACAAGCAGGGGCTTGTAAAATAAGTAAATGGAAAAAACATATTTTTATTTTTGTTGTGGTTTTATAATATTAAAAGGCACAAAATATTCACGTAAGAAATTAGTACCTATATACAGAATTCCATAGTACTTAGTATTGAAATACCCAATTACTAATTACCTAGCTTACTTAATATGTCTTGTTATTCTATAAATGTACCTATAGGTAACGAGTCGGTCCCTAATTACAATAAAATTCATATTTTATTTATTTTTTGTGTAGAATTAACCTGTAATTCAGAAAATCATTATTATCGAACTAAGATTACGTTTGTTGTAGCAAAGAACTGTATTGAAGAACAAATACTAGATGCGCTTGCAAAATGGCGGAATGGGACCATTTCACCTTCAATGCCTTCGTTACAAGGGATAAAGGTAAACTCTGTAGAGGGTTTATACGAAGGCTTCGGGATAAAGTAAGTAATTTTCATTTTTTATTTGATGAGAGTTCGGCTCTCCCGCGTTTAATTTCGAAAGTATTACATAATTATATTCGAAAAAAATTCTTTATTTGTTTTTTCAGGATTAGATACAGGACCGGTGAAATGAAATTGAGTGGCGTGGAAAACTTTTCCATCGAACAACTATCTGTGGCTGCAAAAGATTTGGAAGCATCTGCGACTGTGCGATTTCCAGTATTGACGTTAACATCGGGTAAGTAGTTCGAAATAATTTATACTACCCTATCTTTAATGAGTCATAGAGAGCCTGCGAGCCTTACTATTTATAGGGACAATGTATGTCGGGGACGCGGGCCAGGGCGAGATAATGAAATAAAATATATATTTTTTCGTAAATAAGCTACAAAACAGCACTTTAACACCTTAGCAACTAAGACTGGCCATATATCTATGTACATCGTGGTTTAGTTCAGTAAGAGTTTCATGTTTAGGGCAAGAGGAATATTTTCATGATTTGCCATTTCCATCCTCACAAAAAAACCTTATCCGTTTCAAGTCACACCGAGACTCTAAGAGTCAGTTGGGTGCGTATCCTCGCCAAGCACGCTCCTAATGGATATGAGTTCCCGTGTGACTTGAACTTGAAACTGAGTTGAACTTGAATTGTCCCCTATAACTCTCGCCAGTAAGCCGTACCACATACTTCGTACTATTACAATACATAATTATAAACAATTATTGTTCGAAATTTCAGATAATTATAATCTTAAAGGACGTGCGTACGTGATGTACCCTCTGAAAGGGTCAGGACGAATGAAGTGAGTTGATATTTAGTAGGCAGACAAATTGAACATAATATTCTATTTAATTTATAGTGAGTGAATTACTTATACAAGAACTTTCTTTATTTAAAATCCTAATCTTGAATAGCGTCCCGTAGTTTAAAGTCATAAATAACCAACTTAAATTATTAAGAAATTGTAGTGAAGCTTATTAAGATTTTAATGTTTCAGAGTAATTTTCCAAAATACTAAGGTGACACTGGGAACAAAGCTAGTTCCGAAAGGCACAGTGTATCAAGTTGAAGATGTTAACTTAAACTTCAGTGTTAAAAATGTTCAGGTAAGATGGACCACTCAAACCTACCCTAAACCCCTAATTTATTTTTAATTAGACCAAAAATGGGAGACATTCAACAAAATTTTTAAACTTAGATTATGCAACGAATTATTCCATGTGAAATTCTAATACTTATTAATTATTATTATGCGATATGTTGCGTGTTGCGCAGCAGTCGATCGCCTAATCGTTAAGAAAATGTGCAGTCGTTTTCACAAACAACTAATATAATGATTAAAAAACACATAAGATACATACTAATTGTTATTTTTGTGACAGATCGATTTGGAAGATAGTTCGTGGCCAATAAATACGGTGTTGAACAGCAACGCTATGCAGATTTTAGAAAGCTATCGCAGCGAAATGGTGGTCGCAGCTAAAGACATGTTGAAGCAGGCAATCAACGGTCACCTAGCAACGACGATATCTCCGCAGTTATTGAACGACGTTGGAAATAACTTATGTAACCTCACATCCACATTGTCTGCTCTTTACGTTTAAGTAAAATATACCTAACATTGATTCCATCCAGATTTATGTATCTATTACATATTATTGTATACGGTATTTAAGCATTTTATTGACTTATTTTAAACAGAAAAGGAATAAATATTGTTGATTCAGTTTAGATTTATTATTTTTAGCCAGTTTATTCTACACATAAGTTTTACCGAAGATGGTAATCCTAACCAAAACAATGTAATGAAAGACTTTTGAGGGTTTTACTTTACTCGTAGAGATATAGGTAGATAGCTTTATTGACTTCTAGTAAATATACTTTGAGTATAGCACTCGTCATCTGTTCTAAAGGGTTATTATAATATCTTCGTAACTACGTACATTATCTCGTACGTTAGTCCCAATGTTTAATTCGAGCTAGACGAAAATTAATATACATCTATGTATATGATTACGGCTACGATTATGCCTACGGATACGGCTACGGCTACGGCTTCAACTACTGCTGCGACAGCAGCTATAGCTACGGCTACGGCGACGGCTCCAGGCTACGGCTACGGCTACTCCTCCAGCTATGGCTACGACTATGGCTACTTCTACTACTACGGTTATGGTTACGGCTACGGCTACGGCTACGCCTACAGCTAAGCACTCGTTTGCGGATTAATGGGAATTATTTCTATTTATTTTATATTTCTCAATTATGATCGGATAAATAAGTGACATTGATCGACGATCACGATCGTTTGACGAACAAAATAAATGTAATATAAAAAACTATCAGAATTAAAAAAAAATGCTTATTTTTGAGATTTTACTTTTATTTCTCTTGGATCCTGGAGATTAGAGACCTGACTTTATGGCTGTGGAACGATCTTAGGTAAGGGGTTTCCTTTCAAATAAAATAAGAATTTTTAAAATCGGTCCATAAATACTCACACGGACTTTTCGTAAAAGCGCTTAGACTGTTTTCATATATAATTTTTTCAGATGAAGGTATAATCAATTAAGCTTGATGATGAAGGAAATATGCCATATTTATAGATCTCCTCTGTCGATCGATCTTTGTTTATGACTGAATCTCCGCACAACTATTACTTATTATCAAAAATTGATCTAAATACACCCATTTTAATTGAAATAGGTACGAATGCGAGTTACAAACGAAAAGTCAATATATACTATATTGTGTGTATTATGTACCAAGTAAGTAGTCGTTCTTAATAGTACTTTTATTCATTTAAGTACTCATATGAGTAGTGTGGATTAGTTGGAGCTCTAAGATGCAAGTTGCGGTTCCTGTCGGAAGGTTTAGGCGGTACGAGGTAGTCGACGACAAACCTCACAGGAATCTGCGCAAGTTCCTCGTTAATCAGCTTCACCACTACTCTAGATACTGAATTGACGAGGTCGTCTAAAGGCTTTTTCGTAAATTCCTCTAACGTTGTTTGGAGCTCCGCTATTTCTTGAAGTATTTTAAGTGAAATCTGAAACATAAAAATGAGTATTATTCCTTTGTTTAGATCTACAACTGATAATAAGGGGTACTCAGTTTTATTCTGCATAAGAATATCTATCCATAAAGGGGTATTTTATTTCTTTTCCCATTGTCCTTTCATATGATAAGTACTTTATATTAACAGTTAATTTGTAATTGATATTAATTGTCAGATAACTTGATTTTATACATGTCTACATACAGAATATAATGAAACTGCTGAATCAGACGTTACATTTTATGAAATGTGAGTAATATTACCATAATATTGCGGACGTCTATGGTGATGTCGGCGTCCACGATTTGAAACACATTCACATTTGAAGGTAACATCAATTGTGCTACAGTCAGCATTCCTGAAACCTTCACATCGTTCGAAAATGTGCTGTGAAATAAATAACGTATTTATTTTAAATCTGTACATCTATCTATACAATATTATGAAAATCATCTGCAGCTGTTGATTAGTCTTTCTTAAACTCGAAAACGGCTGGACCGACTAGGCCAATTTTGGTTTTGAAATATTCAGGGAAGGCTTAAAGATAAGGAATATGATAAAACTACAAGAAAATTACTAAAATGGTCAATTTTATTTTCCCATACGAATTACGGGAAATAATACTGGACGAAACTGAGGCGAGGTAATATATCACGAGGTAATAATTAACAAATTCGTTCTTATGTAATGTCTACGTAAAAGCCTTTAAAGCGGGTATGAATACTCAATTCAAACATATGTTTTATATGAACCCCTATTTTACATGCAACAATATCTGTTTTAAAAATGCTAATCGTCTCACCTAATATTGCCGATCGAAGCGAAGTGATGTTTATCTATCAATCCGTTTACAAAAAATACACCTGTAAACAAAAAGTACACCATGCGTATGATATGTGAGTGTATTTTGTAGACAGTGCCGGTGGAACGGCCACTGACACCCCGGGCGAAAATATTGTGGCGCCCACTTGAGGGAAGCAATATCAAGTGTTAGTTTTTTGCGGATCCCATCGGCGGCGGCATCAGCGCCCCCCAGAATTTGTCGCCCTGGGCCATCGGCCCATCACGCCCCCTAACGCCGGCACTGTTTGTAGATGAGCAACCTAGGAGATTGTTGAGTAGCAAATGAGGCAATACGATATTATATAAATGGTACACAATGAACCCATATATTTGTTTTGTTTTCTATGCTGAACTTATTGTAGTTCAAGTGCGAGTAAGACTCCAAATCATCAAAAGGCAAATCCTGCGCTTCTAATCCTAGTATCTGAGCAGATTCTACTAAAATATGTTATAACATAAATAGCTATTAAAAGTCTGGGTACCGTTTGCTGATAAAAAGGGGACACTCAAGTTGAAGTCCACTCTAACATTTTCTCCAAGACGAACTGCTAGATTATCCATGGTAGCGCGCTGAAAACCTTGGATCATAAAATCGTATAGATGTAGAGCCACTCTGTAACACAAAATGACATCATTAAAAACATTTATGTTAGTATTTTGCCTCATCAAGCAAAAATTATAAGTATACATATTATGAACGTTTATTTACTAGAGAAATCCACATTTAATTTAATGATAGCACTGGTATTCATATAAAATAATATAACATGATAATATAAAATCTTTTTTTACAAGTAGATGTGTGATCTGTTACTTAAACTTAGTGATTTTGTTTTCTCAAACAAGTTCAATGCAACAGTAATAATTTTGTTATATTCTGTAGACCAGAATGTTCCATGTAAGTAGAGGTACGGCTTACTTACACGGCATTTACTTCCTGTAGAACGAAACGATTGACAGATCTCATTAGTTTTGTATCAAATGTAGGAAGGAGCTCTTGTAGAAATATGTCCGCGTTCTGCGTGGCCACCACATCATTCGGTAGGAGTGGGGTGTACTCCAACTCCGGGGGACCTCTGGCCTTCTTGTGGATGTGAATGGGTCCCGTGTCGAAATTCACTACAATACAGTTGAGGCTACCATGTAATTGTGAACCGTAGAATATTGATAAATAATAATTATTGTTCATGGTATTTAAAATCTCCGGGCTATGTTCAAGATTAAAACTACTGATAGTTGTCAACCACTGTTTAAAGAGTACCATATACTGAACTTCCGTCATTATACATATTAAATGGTAAACTCACAAAGGACGGCTTGCGCTGGGAACACGACACATACAATTTGCAGTATAACAATCAGCATGGTGGCGCTGGTAGGTTACCGGTCTGGTGGACAGTGTACCAAGCGTGAGCGGCCAGGGAGGTAACAGTTGATCTTGGACTATTTGTTCGGACCAGAGAAATAAATTAATTTTACATTCGTACTATTATATTAAATAGTATCGTGTAGGATACAAGCTTTCTATTCAACTAAACATTTATTAGTTAATTGATTTATGTTTTTCTTAGTTTTATCATTATTGCAAATTGCCAATATAACCGGTTAACGTACAATATATTAATATTTTACTCTTGAATAGTTAATGTTTTTATGTTCATTAATTATATTACTTAGTTTTACGACCTAACCATGACAATTTTGTTATAGAACTAATCTAACTACACGATCATGAATATTGCATACAAATTAAAACACAATTTGTTACTTATCGTATATTTATTATTGTTTTGTTATTACATCTATATTTTACTCTATGATTCGAATACGAATATTAGGTGGGATTTTGTCAGGCGTTGTCGTAGTAGGTAGGTATATTCAATCATCTGAAGACGCAAGTAGTGGCTACGTGAGCCAGTGACAAGTGTACCTATGCCATTCTAATATGGTTTCTTTCAAAATAAGGTTTCGATTTTTTTATTAATACTATTACGAGTACATTTATAATGGTAGAACATTTGTCGATCAATGGTCCCCTTAAAACCAGTGGTTCCCAACTGGTGGCCCGCAAAAGTCAAGAATGGTCTGCGTTATGAAAATACAATACAAAGACAACAAACTGTCCAATAAATATCTACTACAGATAAAGTTATAATGAAACTTATGTCAAAGGAGAGGAGCAACTAATTTCAATAATCCAAAAGTTACTATTTTTATGAGTATTGGTGTGGAACCACATAAAAAAAGTAATAGTGATAGTGGTCCCTAACCTAATAAGAATGATATAAAAGTGGTCCTTGCCCAGGAAAAGGGTTGGGAACCCATGCCTTAAAGAGTTAAGATAAATTAAAATAAAAAAAATATTTATGAAATAGAGCTGTAAAATGAAATGAATTAATTTATTATTAGTTGTTTAATAAAATACATTTTTTAATTTCGTTACGATATTTTTTCATTTAGTAAAGCCTCATTTGCGGAGACGCTGCGCGTTTGGTTTTCTTCGTACATTGCTGCGTCATCACTCGCGCAAACACAAACATAATATTATGAGCAATGTATGACGGACCAAGTGTGATCATACATTTCGAAAACGGTTTGGTTGGTTTAGGGGCGGTTGGTGAAAATGGCCATTTTCACACAGTAACTCCTTACTTGTACTGTTGGGTGTCATTTATAGGTTGGTGAAAACCAAAATATCGTTAACCTGTTTTAGCTAAGGGATTCCTTAGAAAAAGGCGACGAGGCCCCAGATGACCCGCAAAGTCATCTGCAGCTCGAGTGTGATACTATGGATTCATCTCATGAAATTTTTGGGAACTATAGTTCTAGTCGGCCGCGACTGACGGTTCGAATTGTTTCGAACTTTTACATTATCTTGCAAATGATATTTATCACAAGCTAAAAGCTACTTTTGCTCTCTTTTTAAACATCTCTAGTTATTTCTGTCTTGTTTTTAGTTTTAGATTCATCAAAATTTCACTATCTTCTTCTTGTAGCAGTACCTAATATTATTAGTAGTCTTTTCAATTTGTAGTTGGCAAAAGATCGCTATCAAAGGAATTAGAGGTAAGGCGATCGTGCACACGCTACCCGCGGTGGTTCAGGTGGTGTTCGAGGTCCGACTACAGACACCAGCCGCCGCGGGCGTAATTAACGTGCCGCGGGACGCCATTATTGGACAGTGAAAGCGTTGCTTCCACCAAGTGATTTTTCGTAACAAAAAATGCCTGATCTGAAGTTTCAATAAAAATAAAAGACTTTATGAGTACTTCAAAAGTTAGAAGTTTAATTATAAATAAATCATTGTAGGCTATGTATAGTGATTTACAAAAGCGAGGATGGTTTGGCGGAACCCAGCAGGTACTGTAGTATCTCCTTGGCGGTGATCTGCTTGAGCTCATGGCTAATGGCCTTCAGAACTGCGCGGAGTATATCGTCCACGACCAAGGAGTATTTGTTTGTATTATTCAGGAACTCCACTACAATGCCTCTAAACTCTTCAGCGTGCTGATCCATTTGCATCGCGAGCTGGAAAATTATAAAAAGGTTTTAATATAGTTGTGAATATATCACACGATACGTTGTGTCTTCTACATATTCCTTAAGACAGGTAGAAACGTTCACAATTAATGTAAATTCCACTGAAAAACTTTATAATACTTTGTTCGATACGATCGAACTTCGAACTTGATATCCCTTTATCAGTTCATCCGTGACCATGGCGCTTGCAACAGTGCCGAAATATCGGAAACTCACAAAAACTAATAAACATGGTAAATATCCCGTTTTAATTTCGTCGACTGCACGGTTGGTGCGGTGGCTGGGCAACTGGCTGCCGCGCAACGGGTAGCGGGTTCGATTCCCGCACGGAGCAACTCTTTGTGTGATCCACAAATTGTTGTTTCGGGTCTGGGTGTCATGTGTAAGTGAACTTGTATGTTTGTAAACGCACCCACGACACAGGAGAAAATCCTAGTGTGGGGCAACGTTTTTTTATAAACCAAAAAAAAAAACAAACAAACAAAAACAAATTTCTAATGCTGTTATTAGTGATCACGCCAGTTTAAAAACTTATATTGATATTCCTTTCTTGCATAACAATGAAAGTAAGAAACACAATTTTGAACTCAGATAGGTACCAATTACGTTACTTCATGTAATTAAAGTTGTACAGCAACGCGGACGAAGCCACAGGCAGAAACTAGTGTTGTAAATTAAGGCAGAACTTAATGATGGTAGTTGTAGGAACTTACTTCAACTTGGGACACATTGATTACTACATCGGCGTCTTTTACTTCGTACACCTGGTTGTTGCCGTGCTGCGCTATTACTGGTCCGACCGCCACCTCGGCGATTATATGTTTAGCATTTGCACTGAAAACCATAGGTATACACTTATTTAGGATAATCTCAGGAATTCTATTTTATTTATGTACACAATTTGTTCAAATACAACGAAGACATCGCTAACCATTAGTGTCTGATCACATGCTACGCGTTGAGCGCGCGTTATTAACGCATGCTTACAAGTATTTTATTCAGCCTAAAGCTATTTTACTTACACATCGTTAGTGGATATAAAGGTTCTTATTAAAAAGTACCTAATTAATATTAAGTGAATAACAAATATTAAGTAAAAACCTCAATCATAGGTAAAAAATGATTACTTTTTAAATTAAATATAACATACCTCGCGTGACCATTGACATTCAAAGGTTTGCCGTCCAATTCTCCGTTGACTGCAAAGTTAACTGAAATAGAAATTAGGAAAGTAAACTTACGCTGTCGAGGAACAGAGTGATGACAATAGATAAAAGTTTAAAATAATAATGGTTACTTAAAATTTAAACTTGAAAATCTAAGCTTAAACTATTACGCAGATAACTTCGATGTCACAACAAAGAAGGAACAATTGAACATAACGTAATTGAACATTGGACTGCACTGTTGGCACGGCGGCTGGCAAACGTCTGCCGCGAAACGTGTAGCGGGTTCGGATCCCGTGCGGAGAAACTTTTGTGTGATCCACATCTTATTGTTTCGGGTCTAGGTATCATGTGTAAGTGAAATTGTATGTTTGTAAACGCAAGAGAAAATCCTAGAGCCCACTCTCTCGAGGGCATCGTTTTAAAAATTATGTTAAATGCTTACTTTCAGCAGAAACTTCAGGTAGAGAAGCATTAAAGTCAATCCTAGAAGGATCCATGCGTACTTCTAGACCAACCAGTGATAAGCTTCTAATTCCATTCACTACTACGTTACTCAGATGAAGATTGCCACTGAAAGTTCGTTAACTGTAGTCCCTAAGATGTATGGCAATTATGTGACAATAGGTAATCGCCGTAAAAGAACGCTTGGGTTATGTTTATGTATGTGTGTGTCCCTCACACACCGGTGGAGGTTCAATCCTCCTCCCCAAACGCACAACACTGGAACTACTTTGCTGTTGCTTTAAATAAACCGAATTATGAAACTGATTAATAAAAATGGTAACCATTGTGTTTCTAGTTCATTCTTCACTATTGGAGTCTAGGCTTTGGAACGAGTAAATTGTTTCACCTGTTATTATAGATAGACGAACCCTAAGTGCTTTTTCAGTTTAATTAAAATAAAAACTTTTATTTAAATTTTGACTTATTGTAAAGGTTTCTAATACTCACTGGAATCTGACCTCAGGGAGATTCACGGAGTAAGGTCCCAAACTAGGAATGGCGAATGGGTTCAGTTGAGGTACATTCTTCAAGAAGGATACCAAGGTGCCAGCCTTGCGGGTCGCGTGCTTGTCGTCGGCAGTCAGCGGGTGGTACTTGAGCGGTACCGTACCCGTCGCTGTAGTTACATGGATCGGGCCAATTATTTCCTGCCCTGTAAAACAGGAGATTATAACATAAAAATCTTATCACATTATCTTTTTATTCTATGATCCTCATCAGTGTTTTTTATTTATTGAAGCTTCATGCATATGGCTGTACGTTATATACCAGTCCGACTTTAGTCCGACATTGATGTTTTAAAGGCCTCTAACATTACATTTTCTCTAAAGTCCCCATTTATAAGATACATTGAGAAAAAATAATACTAGAAAATCTAAATGTATAAAATTGCTACGCCGCGCTGTGGTACCATCATAGCATTCATTCGTAGCCGCACATGCACATCTGCTACGCCGTAGCGTCGTAGTACAACAGGAATAGGCAAATGTACTATCCTGAAAACCGCATCAAAATCGAAGGGCAAGGATCTAACCTACGAGAAAGGAATTGAACATACGTTTAAGCTATCGAGGTGTTAAGCAGGGAGCGAGTGGCCTCTTATATAGAAAGAGTTTGTTTTAACAATATAAGTTATGCAGATGATATGGCGCTGCCGCTGCTGAGTGCAGTGCCGGTGTGGGCCACTGACACCCCGGGTGAAAATATTGTGGCGCCCACTTGAGAAGCAATATCAAGTGTTAATAGTATTTTTAATTTTTTTGGCACCCCAGAATTTGTCGCCCTGGGCCATCGGCCCATCACGCCCCCCCCCCTAACGCCGGCACTGGCTGAGTGCCTCGGTCTGTGGCCTCTGGAAGTTGATTGCTATTGGCGATGGACACCACAATTATAATATATCTTTAATTCTTATAACAGACCAAGTTTTCAGTGCATCAAAATTGCCAAACATTGCACTTTCTTTCTTAGATTCCACTAAGTTTTGTATATTTTAGAATTGTCGATCAAGACGATATTTACTTTTAAAATGAGTTTCGCTTATATGAGGCTCGATATCGAATTGATGTGTTACAGAATCGCACTACTGGAACAAAAACAAATCTGTCTGCTATTCTACTGCTATCCTAAATAAATCTGGTCTGGTTAAATAAAACTTAATTTTATTTAAACGTAAAGTTGATAAAATATTATAACTATTACAAAACACCATGTATATAGTCCTCTGATTTCGGTAACGGCAACCTTACATAATTTTTTTCCTGAAGTGACTGGCCAGACGCAACTTAGTTTTAAAAATCCGATCACAGTTAGAGCAGTAATGCTGGCCGGCAAAGTTGTATGTATAAATATAGGCGGGCTTGAGTCGGAATGAATAAGTACTCACATGCTTGAACCGAATAAACGACGGAGAGGACGATTAGGTATCCCTTCATTTTCGTGTGAATAATCCTTTGGCACTGCGTGCTTTACAATGCATTCATTATATATATCAACACGCCAATCATTTCCTTAATTATTTCTTTGTTGTCTTCATTGGTCACAAGAAATTGATTTTTCACTGGATAAACTATACAATGTAGTATTATCGTATCCATGTCTAATAACTACTTGTATACCGGTTATTGGTACATGGTTTCTGTACCCACTAAAAAGGTTGTATACGATGTAATATTTTACGAACCATAAAAAAATATTCATGATTCAATTACATTTTCGGTGTGTGCTGGTCCCATCTCATTACATGACATCTTAAAAATAGATAAATCATGAATTATTGTTTTCTAAAATTAGTCCGCAATTAGAACGACCCTAAGGCTACGTGTATGTATAACATGTGTTCGATGTATAAAAACACCCATTTCTTTATTATGGATAGTAAATATTGATATTCAAGGTTTTATATTTAAATATTGCAGTCGTTGTTTAATTATTCGACGATTATCTACAATTTATGATTATTTACTATTTAATATTAATCATACGATGGGTTTGGTCGAATATCGGCTATTAATTTTGGACCTGAAATAACATGAAATTTAAAGAATGGTGGATAAGATAAAATAAAAATCTACTTACATACAAATTTATAAAATATGAAAACATAGTTTTGAACGGATTATATTATTTTAAAACGAAAGTGTTTACGTATTTACTACAAAAAGTAAACGTCGAAGTAAGCATACATCGAATCCATTTCGTTGACTGACTTAAAATGCGTTTGGAAATGTTAAAAGTAGTAAAGCGTGAAAACATATTACACGTCTCCTTAATATTAATTCGTACATAATCCCGTAACGAATTAAAACACATTATTATTATTTACAGTACCCACTTAATGCTATTTGAAAATTCTAAGTATTATTACAAACTAACCTAAAGTTTAGTAAAATTATAGTTATCATACGACTTTCTTTAATCACATACTACCTAATTAAAAAATAATATCGTAGAAGTGCTAAAGACTTACAGAAGTGTCTACCACTATATTAAAATAAGCACAGGCTCATTTTAATTTAATATTACTGATCATTTTTTTTAAATGAGACGCAACTCAGTCACGCTCCATGCAACATTGTCGTGTTATTGGTCTATCGAACTCTACCATCTCCTGAGATAACCCGGTTACCCGGTTACTATGTTTAAAACATAACCTAAAGGCTCAAAATTAAATATTACAGGAAAAGGTAGTCTATGAAAAGTATTTTTGTAGGCTTAAAGCATAGGTCATAAAAATACTTAATAAAGAACACATAGTAGGTACAATCAAAATTTTAATACTCGTGTTTATTACATATTTTATAGTTTTCCAATATAGGTAGCAGGTACTACTCTAGGTTGATAATTGAGTAATTTACATGACGTAACATTTTCAATTCATTGTATATGAATATTGCAATTTAGTTTTAAAAAATTGTAAGAACATGAACATAAATGAGTTAAAATCCACGTAACTCGGGTTGAACTCGAACTGTTATACCTAGTGGTGCGAGAATCCGCAAAGGTTTACGGTTCCCCGCAGCCTTTCACAGACAAATACTTAAAAATATGTTTAATTCATAAAAGAAAATTCAAATAATAATAATAATTTCAATGTAGCCAACCGTTGAAAATGCATTAGATATGAATATTTAATTATGTATTCACGTGTGGGCGACGGCAATTGATCCACAAGATAAGTAGGACTAAAGTAAAATGACGCAAAAATTGTAAATACTTTTGTAAATAATATAATTATGTAAGTACATAATTAGTTGAATACAGAGGATTGAAAAGAGCGTGAACGTCACTGATTAAGTGATCATCCTTCAAATAATATAATACCTATAGGTATGGTTGTGTGCAATGAATGTGTAACGCATTACAAAATAATAAGCTTTTAAGAAACGCTTTTTCATGCAGGAGAGCCATGCTTCGGTACAAATGGGCAGACTTAAACCTCACAGAAAACCGACGTGAAATGTCGTTTTCGTTATGTTTCGCCGTATGAGTGACAGGATACCAGAGTATTCTCTCTACGATAATGCAATCAGTCTCCTAAAGTCATGCCAAGTCTATGAGGGATGACAGCTTAAAGTAATGTTAGAATGTTGCTGTTTGCGTAACGTTGATCACAGTGAAGCATCTATTCTGCTTAGATTTCTCAATTAAGAAAGGATAATAAACACATTTTATGAAACACAACCATTTTTATTTTATTTATACAATCTCCCACACTAGTCATTCACCCTGTGTTGACGACATACTCACACACAATTATTTGAACTATTAATTACTTACTTTATGGAATGTAGACAATTTAATAGGTACATTGCTCATATTACCGATGCTAGATAAACTATGTCCACCGTAATAATCCCCGATTAAATTATTTGTTCGATTATTTATAAGTATCAGTTGTCAGATATTGTTCAAATACTTCGAATGGTATATTCAAAAGTTCTTGGTTGACTATTCCTAGCCCGATGCCGAGAATTTTGTCAAACGTTCTGCTTTCAGAATTACGGCGACTGTTGCTGAACAGCTGCATAACTATTGGACCTGTTTCTTCTTCAGGTGCGTTCGTCTCCACATCAGTTATATTGACCTGTAAAAATAAGCAATATAGCAATCATATGCCTATAATACTGTGTTTTACGGTGCTCTAATAGTTTTTCTGAAATAAATATAAGTTAAGAAAAAATATAAGTTTCTTTCAGCTGAAGCAAATATTAATACTATGTATATAATACAAATGTATATAAATTGATTGTTATATGAGAATGACAAATAGGTTTTATATTGTTATACTTTTTCACAGCACGTAGATACTAATTTTCCATACAATTGTGACACATATAAATATTAATGTTGAAATGTGTGGTATTTAATATCGACTCAATCAGTGTCTTAATTAAATAAAGCCTTCCACAGGTAAATATTAAAAAATATGAATACAAAAAGGAATAATATGAATATATTAATGTTATCACATGCATGTAAATATTAATGTTAAAATGTGTGGTATTTATTACATCTAAGTACTCATATCATGTAGTATACCTTGACATTTTGTATATCGACTGCGACGTGAATGCTATTGACTTGCAGCACCACCTCGCCTGTGTTTGGTGACCGTATCTTTTTGCCCCCCGTCGTTGCCACCACGTTCACATTATGAAGATCTGCACTGGTAACAATTATACAGGGTTAATTTTAAGTTATTGTTCTTCTACAATTAATCAATATGGTATTTAACGCATGTTTGTAAGAATGAAATTAATAATAACCGTGAAAGAATAAACTCGAATGCGAACTCGAACCAATAGTACTACGTACAAGGATGCGAGTGACTGGGCAGTGGGCTGGTAGTGACATCGTTGACGTAATTCGGCTAGTCAGTTTATTGTGTTACCGTATTCAAATAGTGTGGAATAGTTAGACTACTAACCTTATATGACACTTGAGATATAAAGGTACAAAAGTTAAATATGCCTGCAGGTAAAAGTCACCTGAAATAAATAAAAAAAAATTGTTAGACTGTGTCCATCTGTAATATTAATTTAACATCAGATTTCGTCTAATATCAGGTCAACAATAAGTATGAATTCTCTTATTTAACTAGGTACTCCCTCATAGGGATTTACGAAAAAAGAAAATTATTTTCATGGGTATTAAAATCCAAAATCTTTGATGGCATCTCAACTTTACGAGGTTGGTTTGTTTATCGGCAAAAAGTTTTTATTTCCTTTAATATCTGGCTTTATTTTCAGGAAATAAGTTGTTTAAGCCCTAAAATAAAATGAAGAAAAAAGAATTAAAAAGTAAATCTTTATGGCATCTGAATTTTTTTTGAGCCATAGTGGCCAGTATGCTCGTATAGACAATAAATAATTATGTTTTTATTTATTAAAGAGAGTTATTTTTCCAAAAAAAAAAACTCTACTCTATTGTAGTTTATAAACCTAAGAAATGGAACATGTCAATAATGCCGGTTGCGCAATATCTTTGGTTTACTAAAATGCTCACCTGCGATGGATATCAAAGGCAAATTAATGTTTACATCCGACCGGAGATTGATCATACGCAGCTCCATTTTGCGCAGCTCAAACTGCTTCACTCCAGACATAACGAAGTTCTTTAAGAAAACTTTACCTCTGTAATAAATTATATAAAATAAAGAAAAGAAAATAATGAAACACTACAAAGTTAAGTTAAAAAATTCACAGGTAAATTATTTTATTATTTAAATATGTATCAATCAGCAACTGTCATTTGATTTTATCTGTTTAATTAACGACCGATAAAATTCTAAGTAGTCAATAGAATTAAATGAACACTCGTAATCCATGCTGAAAGCAAATTACTTTAGGGAAAACTAGTCAGAATATTATCATAATCACGTCTTTCTTTATACAGTCTGGTAGACAGAGGTGCTAATAATATAATAGCATTACAAATTTAGGTACACAAAAAAAATTAAAACAAAATCTAGCTAAACTTTATGGTCAAACATACTTTAGGAAGAGGTAAGGTACGTCAATGCCAATCGGCGGTAGCATGGCCAGCTCCAATGGATCAATTTTTGGTATAAGCTGTATGAAGTCCATTACATCTGCCGCCTTCTCACTAGCTAATTGATCTTGGGTAGATAGGGGCGTATACTTCAGCGGCTCGTGGCCAATCTCCCCGGTGTAATGGATATCGCCAAGGTCAGTATTGTCTGCAAAAGAAAGAAATAAGAAGGAAAAATATTAAAATTTATTAATATATTATGATATGATTATTATACTTCTATAGAATAACGGAACTCGATCGCTCCGCATGTAATCGCCAATAGTTGTGAGAGTAATCTCGACTCTCGACCAATGACGGGCGAGAATGTTAGAACGTACCCGGGTCATCTCACTCGTATATTTTTCTTAATAGCATACTTAACAGCGCGTATCACAGATTAAATCACAGCTTCTTACCTGCAAGTACTTTAATGACTTTATAATCGATCCCTATCTGCAGATACCAGAAATGCATATGTAATTGCATGAGTACTTTACTATGTTATATGTTTTCGAGAATGATAATATAAGAAATTATCATATTTAAAAAATAAGCATTTTCTGCCGTACTTAGAGTCATTTAAAAGTAAGTTGATCCAGTCCTCGGCAATTGTTTTCGGAACAAAATCGTTACTTAGGAATAGTTTAATTAAGCACTCATTAAATGTCTCTGAGTACGGCAGTTAGACTACTTTCTGGACGGGTCTGGTAAAGGGTGAATCAAATAAAAATACTTCACATCACATACCCATACCTTAATAAATAAATAATCGTATCTAAAATTGTAAAACACTGCGCTTGTAGGTACTGTACGATCAATTCATGATATAAAAGACAGATTCTCGCACTAAAATATTGCATTGTTTTTATATAAGAAAATTACTTTTTTATATCCTTGCGCCTTGATATTCCTCTTAATTTTACACATATATTTTAATTTTATTCTAAGAAAGTAACGAACACCTCGCAATCGCTTTTATAACTGATTTTAAGCATGTTTATACTCATGAACACTCGTTACTTACAAATGTTAATTTCTGTCAATATACTGGGAAATGAGAAACACCATGTCACTAAAAATACTACCACACGCATTGTTACTCCAGAGCCAGTCCTCGACTGTGTTATAAATCTAATACATGGGTACCTGTAACGGATTTATAATAGTCGATCATTATCTTCCCAAATAATTCTTATTTTTGTATTGGAACCTATTTCGCTTGTGCACATTCGTTACGAAAAATTGATTTTCCATCAGAATTGCTACTTATTACATTACACGCAATAAAATTTCCACAGCCGCTGCGTTTCTTAGCAAATTAAACAAATCATACATTTGTTTCTATGTACTGTAGGGGACAAATATTAATGGGTAAATAGTAAATAGTCGATTGGTTATGTCATAATGTGTAATTAGGTGTAGTTACCGGAATGTGTTTCTTTACATAAGTACTAAGGAGCCTTTTAAATAAGGATTTAGTAATAAAATCAGTAATAAATTGAACATGGAACCAATCCATTATGAGAACTATAAAAAATTGTTTCGCCATAAACAAGAATTAAGAAGCGTCAGTAATCAGTTAGCTGCGCAACGTTAGTCGGAACAAAATCGTTACTTAGGAACAGTTTAATTAAGTACTCATATCAACTCATCTGGTACGGCTAGTGAGACTCCTCGTGTAAAGGGTGAATCAAATAAAAAGTCACATCACATAACCAGTACCTTAATAAGATAAATAATCGTATCTAAAATTGTAAAACACTCCGTTTGGACTGTACGATCAATTCATGATATAAAAGAGCACTAAAATATTGCATCCTGTTTTTATATATGAAAATTAGCTTTTTTAAATCTTAATCTTAATTTTACATTATATTTTAATTTTATTCTAAGAAAGTACGATCATTTCGCAATCGTACTTTATAACTGATTTAAGCTATGTTTATACATCATAAACACTCGTTACTTACAAATGTTAATTTCTGTCAATATACTGGGAAATGAGAAACACCATGTCACTAAAAATACTACCACACGCATTGTTACTCCAGAGCCAATCGACTGTGTTATAAATCTAATACATGGGTACCTGTAACGGATTTATAATAGTCGATCATTATCTTCCCAAATAATTCTTATTTTTGTATTGGAACCTATTTCGCTTGTGCACATTCGTTACGAAAAATTGATTTTCCATCAGAATTGCTACTTATTACATTACACGCAATAAAATTTCCACAGCCGCTGCGTTTCTTAGCAAATTAAACAAATCGTACATTTGTTTCTAGGTACTGTAGGGGACAAATATTAATGGGTAAATAGTAAATAGTCGATAGGTTATCCCATAATGTGTAATTAGGTGTAGTTATCGGAATGTGATTCTTTGTATATGTACTAAGGAGCCTTATAAATAAGGATTTAGTAATAAAATCAGTAATAAATTGAACATGGAACCAATCCATTATGAGAACTATAAAAAATTGTTTCGCCATAAACAAGAATTAAGAAGCGTCAGTAATCAGTTAGCTGCGCAACGTTAGTCCAACTTTGTTGAACAATATTAGGTGGGTACTCATGGCTATGAGCTCCTCGTGTGGCATGAAACTAGTCAAGTTACCCTGTTAACCAGTATTATGACACAGCCGTTAAACATGATTGATATAAAAAATAAAGAAATATATTCCGTCTGAACTTCCGATCAGAACATAAAAGGCCACAAAGAGAAAAATAATAAAATCCTGAATAGAAAAAAAATAGCTGAAATCTTGTGTAATAATTATCTTTTATTTTTAGTCTGATATACAATAATTTCTGAAAATCGTACAAATAATATTACAACTATTTACAAAGCATGATAAATACCTATATACTTAACAATAATTGTTACATATTTCAGGTACTTTGTCTAGAATACAATCTATATTAAAGAGATATGAAGCAGCTGCGAACAAATCACGGTCGATTACAGCAAATAGATTGTTTAATCTACATATAGGTATAGAGATTACGTGATATTAATTATCCGTCATAATTAATATCAATGGAGATAATCGTGCTTGTTTAAATACAAGTGCGAATTACACGACTGGTCAAACTATATAGAGGAAAGGTACTACCATTTTATAAAGGGCTCTGTGATTTTGTTTATTGACATTTGAATTAAATATTAATTAAATTAATATTACAGAAAAATGAAGTTTTTGTGCCTGGTGTCGTTGATAGTGTGCGCATTCGCACACGGCGCTGAGATCGAAAATGATCTCCTTTCTACAGGTTAGTGCAACAGCTAATTACCTAGATACGTGTAATAATAATAATTAACAATACATAAATGTAAATTATGTAGGCTTATTTTATTTGTGTGTATGAATCTCCAATCGAATCGGATTGTGAAATAAGCTCGAATATTGTTATAGTGGACCACGTGGAAAATCATCTTGAAAACACCCACTTGGAACTGCACTTCTTAGCAAATGAAGAGAATGTGAGCGAAGATGCACCTGCACTTGAGTATGATGACAGACAAACCCGGCTCGTGGCTGATGCTATCGCGCAAGTGATTGAAGACTTCAGAGATGTGGTCATTAATGGAAACGATAACCTGCCTCCGCTTGACCCTCTTGAAATACCCGTCATTGGACCCTTCGATTTCAAAGCTCCCGCGTAAGTTCATAATGACTGTTTGTTAAATTGGTACAAGTTAGTAAATGACAAAAATATGTCGCGCGCGCCTCAAAGAGCCATCAGACCACCACAGATGGGGTCCAGTACTGATTTTGGATACCTAGCGGGTTTATCGAAAAGACAAAGTACGGGGATATTCGATGTATCTAAATTCAGTTTAGAAAAACAAAACACCTTCATAATGCATCATCATCTTTTAGAATTTTATTATTCTTATTTGACTGCACGGTTTAAAGTCAGTCACTTTTATTAAACTCAGTGTTATGTAAGTCCTTATTCCCAGCATAGAATCAAGTGGTACCATCCATAAAACTCTCACAATACACCACAATGTTTGTTTGCTTGCAGTACCACCGCTCAGGTGACCGTCAACAACTTCCGCATGGAAGGTCTCCAATGGTACGTCCTGGACTCTATCAACTTCAACGCGATCCGACTGGCTTTTGGAGCGCACGTTACTATTCCTTGGGTTACTTCAACTGGTAAATATTGCAACAATCGAACACCATTCATTGACTAAGTAGTGGATAATGAGACCTTTGATAAAAAGAAGTTTTGGACCGATATTCGGTTTCTGCAAAGCAATACGTGTGAGATATACTAACAACCAGTTTTATTAAACCTGTCCATTAATAAATTTGGCAACTAAAGATTTTGATAAGAAGTATATTTTGTGTGTGTGTGGGAACGTCATGTTAAGTGTAGGAGAGCCATGCTTCGGCACGAATAGGCCGGCTCGGCATTACAGAAATCCGACGTGAAACAAACCTTACGTTGTGTTTCGTCGTGTGAGTAGGGTTACCAGAGGCCCAATTACACCCCTCCCCTATTTCCTCAATCCCACGACCAATCCTGAAATCTCTAACCCCCAAAGGCCGACAACGACAATGTAAACCCTCTAATTAATCTAATAAAGATATATAAAATAAAACCGTTTAAAAAAATGTACAGGACATAAGACATAAGTTTGCCATAAATACCCTAATTAAAGAATTAAAGGCGTGATTTAATCATTCACACTATCTTATTTATCTAATATCGTAGCTTGCTAAAAACGTGTACCTCATTGACGTACAAAAGAAAACAAAAATAAAATAGATAACAAATGATAAAATCTACAACGACTAAGCTCATTAGCGTTAATCCTTAATAATGTATCCTTATTAAAATATGTTTGTGTCTTATCAGGTACCTATGAAGCCCGCGCGAGGCTAGGTCTCCTGACTCACAAAGCTGGTGGTAACTTCAGGTAGGTAACTAATAAGTCTCAAGTATGTTGGTAAATGATCTGTTAAATTGGTTTTTCATCGTCAACCTTAAGTTGCAAGAAATGCACGATTAAGTAAAATGCTAAGCTCCATACATTTTTGAGCTTTTTCTGAAAACCGGCCAACAAAAACAAGTGATCCGTATCGTCAAAACTAGCCATTTGGAGCAAAAGTTAAATGATACTAAAATTAATGTAGCACTTTTTTGTTGGCTTTCAGAAAGGGCCCAATAATATGATCTCCTTTGAAATATTTATATTTAGGTACTTTCATTTATGTATAGCAAAGTGCGATTACTGCCGCATTCAAAAATAAAACAATCGGATATTAAAAGTGGATGTTGTTTTTATTGCAATATTACAGAATATTCGCCCACCGTATCGAGGTCGGTTTGGACATAAGAGTGGGCACCAAACTTTTCGGTGGAACTTTGTATCTAAGGGAATTGAACATCAAAATTGATATTCATGACACTCACGTAAGTTAAAATAATTTTCTTAAATACTAACATTACTTTCAGTATTGCAACAACAAGGAGTAGATATTAATATTTGCCATTGTACCTACTGTGCAATGTGCGTCGTACACGTATAATGCAATGGCTAGGCAATCGTGGGTTCGAATGCATGGCGCATGGAACAGTTATTTCTGTATAAGTACTTTAATATTGCTCGATTGGACTTGAGTGTGATGTACACTATTCTCCCATAGGTATTTAAAAAATAAGAGAGAGAGATGTGTGTATAATATTTCCAACCTAAATAAATAAAATTGTTTTTGTTTTAATAGATTCAAATCCATGGCATGACTGGCTCCAACATTATCAATGGTTTCATCAACGGCTTCATCCAGAACATAACACAGGATATTATCCAATCGGAAATGGAGAATGTTAGTCAAGCGCTCAGTGAGGAACTTTTTGACGTCATCAACGACGCGCTGAAGGATTTTACCATCAACGATATCATGGGATAGTCTGACTACTAAGAAAAAACCACAATAGGACGGAATTGCAATACTCACTATTTTACTTATTCTGATGAAAATAAAATACTATAAAAAAATATATATTGCTTTAATTTCCTATTTCGATATTATTTAGGGTAAAACATAACTGTGTGGTCATCTGAGCATCATTGCTGAGCTGGGCGAGAAAGAGTTGTGCAACAATAATTTAAGGACTCTAGAAAACAATAGTTTTAACTAATTCCCAAATAATCTGTAAGAAAGGTGAATGTTTTTCTGGTGCATGACCAAGTTTCCCTAATGTAACATTTTTCTCGAAAATCATTTGAAAAATTAATAAATTTTCGCAGAACTGAAATATTTTACTGAGTAAAAGTATGTTGATAAGGAATATCTGATAGTTTGTGATTGTTTCTTTGAGTACATTGAGAAATCACTGAACAAAACGAAAAGTGGTTAGTAATTTAATGTAGATTTGTTATCATGTATTTTTTTTATTATTAATTTTCTTGATAACTCCATTCCATAAACACCAATGTATTTAAATAAAAGTCGTTTTAGTATTTTTGTCTATGGAATGGCTTCATTCTCTATACTAATGGCTCTAGTGTATGACTTTATGCTGTGACATTTGACATTGACATTAAGTATGTATTTGTGACATTAGAGTGTCGAACGCGATATTATTTTTTGTATAAATTTAAAAACTGTAATTTGCAATGGCAGGTAATTTCTGGCAAAGTTCTCATCATCAACAATGGATATTAGACAAACAAGATCTTATACGAGATCGTCAACACGATTTAGGAATACTGTCTGAAGAGGAATATCAAAAAATATTTAACTTCTTTGCAAGCATAATTCAGGTTTTGGGTGAACAGTTAAAACTTCGTCAACAAGTTATAGCCACAGCTACAGTATACTTCAAAAGATTTTATGCAAGAAACTCTTTAAAATGTATTGATCCATTGTTATTAGCACCAACATGTGTGTTCCTTGCTTCCAAAGTTGAAGAATTTGGTGTTATCTCAAACTCACGACTAATTACTACTTGCCAAACAGTAATTAAAAACAAATTTAGCTATGCATACGGCCAGCAGGAATTTCCATACAGAACTAATCACATTTTGGAGTGTGAGTTTTATTTATTGGAAAATTTAGACTGCTGCTTGATTGTGTACCAGCCATACAGGCCTCTACTATTGTTCGTTCAAGATATTGGACAGGACGACCAGCTATTGACTTATGCTTGGAGAATTGTGAATGATTCCCTGCGAACTGATGTCAGCTTGTTGTACCCACCTTATCAGGTAACTAGTATGATGGAACTGACCATTGTTCTGTACACTTCCTGTAGTCAATCTGTTCTTAAACAGCAATGTTTGTTTTGTAGATAGCAATAGCTGCACTGCATATAGCATGTGTGATGCTGAGCAAGGAAAACCACAAGCCATGGTTTGCTGAACTCAATGTTGACATGGATAAGGTGAGCACTTACTTGTTAAATACATTATTTTGTAATCATGTATCAAGTGATTCCATTTAAAAAAAAACAAGCTTGATATGCATTTACAGACCCATATTTCACACAAGTTTCTGATCATGGATTGGCCTGCATTCCCATGGGGTAAAAAGTAGCCTAAGATGCACTATTCGGGACCATAATCTTTTCATGTTCCGAATATTTTACCCATCTCTTCAATTTGATTAAATAACAAACATACACACAACACAAAAACAAACATTCACAATTATAAAATAAGTAAGATAAGAAAGTTAACATTAAGCTCTGAAACAGCTAATAATCTACAGCAAAGGTTCAATAAGTAATAAATCTTTATTGTGCATTTCAGATCCAAGAGATAGTGAGGTCTATCATCAATTTGTATGAGATGTGGAAGAGCTATGATGAGAAGAAGGAAATACAAGCTTTGTTAGTTAAGATGCCCAAACCAAAGCCAGCACCCCAAAGATAATACTTGCTAACTTTCAAGTGGTCTATGATTACCGTGAGAGGCACAGATAGAATAGATTTTATGTAAGGGTGGCCAGAGACAAGATAGTTATGAAGGATACTTTGTAAGAGGCATGTTAATGACAGTATTGAGAAAGCCTAGAACTGTTTATATTTCTCTTTTAAATCTCATTAGGTTCCAATAACTTTTGACAATAGTTCGAATTGATTAGAATTATGGCATTCATGTATGTCTGAAAAGCTACAAACAAATATAATAATAGAACTCTGATTTTGTTGATGTTCCCATTTCCAGACCATATTGGCATATTATTATGTACTAAAATATTGCAACATTGCATCTGTATTATTACATTACTATACTAGAGTTTCCTTTTATTCCTGACAACTATCAAATAAGTCTATGATAGATATAGGATTATTCGAAAATAACAAAAATAATATTTTTAACAAAACAAAAAAATATGTAAATAGTTGTATTAACATTTTAAATTAACATTAGAAATATGTTCCTACATTCTTGACTGTATTTGTAAAGTGTACTGATTACTTCTTGACAACTTATTAATTAGTAACATAACATAATTTTAAGTGGCAAAATTAGTTTTGAATTAAACTAAATATTTATTATTTAAGTTTTTATCTGTGAATATAACTGGGAAACTGTATTATGCATAAATATTATAGTTACTGAATACAAAAAAATACCAAACTGTAATCCATGATTTTATTACTAGGTAACATTCATTTCAATCTATACTAATATTATAAAGCTGAAGAGTTTGTTTGTTTGATTGTTTGTTTGTTTGAACGCGCTAATCTTTGAAACTACTGGTCCAGGTAACATTCATTTCAATAGTATAATAAAACAGAGAGTAAAATAAAGCTGAGATGTAATATTTCTGAAATAATTATAATGGTATTTATTGTTGTTGGCCATATTGTCTAGATATTATAAAACAAAATAGAATTGAGTAACATCGCAAATGGTGGCCTTCATTCATACTACTTTATAATATTTGTACTACTCCCTTTATTTTATAAATAAATATTTTTCAAACAAAACTTGATTTTATTCAATTCACTGAATGTGTACTAAAATTTCGTTAACTATAGCTAAGACACCTACTCTACAAGATATTGCAAGATTTTAAGTGTTCTTAAGACAAAACCAACTGTTGAACATAATTAGTATTCATAAGTTTCGACTAATTACAGAATTTATAAATGGGTTTCTTACAAACTAAGAGCACTATTCCACCCAGCCATTTTGTAGGACCTAGATTTGGAGACAATATTATTGTTTTCTTAAAATTAGATTCCGCCTTAATTATAAAGCCAGTCCTAAGCTAGGTATCCTATTATCCTCGAAATGGTTAAAAGGTAAGTACTTATTCTTCAAAATACCTACATTGGTTTAATTCTTGACCAAGCTCGCTCCCACCCAAAGACTGAATGTGTGACTGTCTATAGGAAGAGATTTGAGTGAGAGGATACCTAGGCAAGTTACACATTACCACATAGTTATCTACAGTTTCGTGCTATGACTAGCCGCAGTAGGTACCTAATCGTTTCCGTTCGTACGGTGCAGTGTCAAATTATGATACCTGTATGCATAATTATAAATCAGTGCAACCAAGTAACGGCTTATTGTATATGAGTACAATCATAACAACTCCGATCTTCTCATATCAAAACAATACCTGGCCATGTTATTGAAGTGGCCATATTCTCTGGGTATTGAAGGACAGATTTTAAAATACTATCAGTTATCACTGACAGTGGCAACAGCTTTTTTCGCAAAATCTTGGAAGTTACTATATTAGCTTCTAGTCAAATCATCCACCCTAATGAAAATAAAACATTTGGAGTTATGTACTGTTTAACACGTTTCCGGCGTCACTGTTCTTCCTCGCCGAACTACAAGCGCGACATTGACGAGGTATTGGCCCTGTTCCGCATATAACGTGTTAAGAAAGTTTATTGAGTTTTGAGGGTGGTCCGGTTTCTGGAAGATTCTAAGATTCCTTTCTGCTCCTTCGTAAAATGTCAACAATCTAGATTCCATATCTGCATAGAAACTGTAGAACTTACATCTTACAAGAAATCCATTTTATGATTTTTTTCTATCTTGTGAAATGCGTGTCCTGAAATGAATACCAGAAAGCGTGGTCATTGTATAATTCGGTGAACACTGTAAATACCAGGCTATATAAATGTTGTGGTATCCAAGTTGTCGGTCAGTGAAGTTGCCACCGCCGTAGTCAACATGACGTCCAGGGTACTACTGTGTGACCTCTGCGTCATCCTGCTCTGCGGACTCACTCTGATATTGGCTGAAGAGAAAACTAACAGGTGCCTGCGTTAACTAAACATTTTATTTGATCATTTTATTTTTTCACCTGCAAGTGTTCAGGCCAGCGACAATCACTACGTATTCTAAAGAATTAAAAGTATTCTTTGGTTTTATCCTAATTCTTACTGTCGTTGTACCTAAATGTTCTCTGTTCCCAGCTCACCACTGCCAGACGATGGACCAAAGGGTAACTGTTCATGCGGAGGATTCCCGTCAAGCACAATAGATTCAGGAAGTCAGCCTATCCTGTCACAGACCCCCGGCCTGGTGGTGAAGTGTGACGATGAAGGCGCCAGCACCTGTAAGAGCCTTTGTAACGCCTTAGCCACTGCTACCAAGGCGAAGGGACCTGAGGTGTTGTGCAATAGGCTTAAGAATGCAAAGGAATTAAAGGTAACAGTTAAATAAAAGTCACGAGTTAGACTTGTCTTACTAGGTATTACATCAAAATTTTCATTACCTACTTATTTTTGCAGTTGTCAGCCTTCTATCAAATCTGCGATCATGCATGGACATTTGCAGACATGACGGCGGATGAGCCGCTTTGCTGTGAAGAAACCAAAGTGAAGATTTGCCCTTCTATGGAGAAAGCAAACTCTACAGACACAATCGACGCTAAGACAGTAATGTAACGCGTTCTTTGTAATGTACTAGTTTAGTCTCTCATTTATTATAGTAAATGGATTATACTCATAAGATTCTGTTGTTTTAATTACATCGGACATTCTTAAACCGTTTTTTACTAAATTATTTGGTTTTAATGAACATAAACTAGAAATCGAAACAAAAACGTTTATCATTAGCAAGTTACAGGTTTTGCCATTTTAAATATTTACCAATTTGTAATTACCAGCTACCTCTTTATTACCTATATCGCCTAAGCTACAGTTACGGAAATTTCCGCGTCTAATTGCAATAAAACACAAAATAAGGGTAAAATCGTATATTTACAACACTAGTTTTGCCATGTATGTGTAGTTTTTGTACATTGTCCTTGTTGAACCAGGAGAATGAAATCCATTTGTCGATTATGCTGGGAAGCATGCCGACTTACATAACATCAAATAAAATGTAAAACAGTGATTTCGAAGTAAAGGAGGATGCGCGGCCAAAGTGACAAAAGAATATAATATCATAGGACTGGAACTTGAAAATAGCTTCCAGCACTATTTCTTTTACAGCGAATGAATGGTATTACCGTCTATTAGTATAATCTTTATTTCAATTCTTAGAAAAACTATACATTGGATAATTTATGTCAAGGAAATAAAATGCTTTGAAATGTAAACTGTAGGTATTGGTAGAACGGAATACTTGTATCCATCTTGCGTATTTGATATTACAATGCATCAAGAGTTAAACAATGGTTTGATAACATTTGATTGGCTCCACGAAATTGTCAATAACAGGTGTATTGAATTAATAAAAAATATTTTGGACTATTGTCATCATTGGCCGCGCGAAAAGATACATAATGTTTATGCAAACCTCAATATTTTTTGTGACATTAACATTTACAGTGCAGTGTGGCATTAAAATTCATATTAAAATCTTTGTCTATAACATAGCTGTTGATAATTTGATTGCAACATCGGTACGACAGCATCATGTAAGTACTTTACTTAAATAGGTATTTCTGTTTTATCTATTTAAGTGCCACTTTTCCGGTGTACTACAGTGCTTGTGATGGCTAAACCAAAGCGTGAGCCCGTTAGAGCTAATACATTCATCTACGTCCTCGTAGCCGTGCTTCACTAAAATAATATTATGCAATATCGCGGTCGAAGCATACGACAGAAGAAACATCGTTTACCACAGTAATTTCCTAAACGGAGATAAAACTAAAAAGTTCATACTTCAATATAATTCAGTTAACTAAAATTATGTTCAGCTTAATATTATAATTCGCTTATTTCATTCCGCTTTGTATAGAGGACGTGTGCTACGTCAACACAGACAACAAATTATACATAATTTAAAATTAGATACAATATACTTCAGAGTTTATGAGTCGAAAGACTGCTCTACAGCACAGCTAGGGTGCATGAATCCCATTCAAAATAGTCATATTATGGTAAACAGCTAGAAGTATACAGGATTTTATTGCACAAAGAACATTATTTGTTAAAACAATGAAACAATCCACTGGGAGGCCATGTAAAGTTCAAGGATTCATTAAAAACTACTTAAAAAGTTATTTCCAAAGTAACAACTTGCTGGTAAGTTTGTATGAAAATATATTGTTCTACCTAATTATTTCCTTAGAAGCCCCTTGTACAAAATCTGTAAAATTTGTACATGTCAAACAGTAGGTAGTGCTGTGCACCAATCAGATTACTGTTTGTTAATGACAAATCTATGTAGAACAAGTCCTTACATCTACACACCAATCTGGTATAACTCTGCTATTCCCTCCCAGTACCTCTATAAATATTTAGCTTCTCCTCTTGAAAACCTACAGTTCAAGTCTTGTGCTTTCTTAATGATGGATTTCTTCTGTGCTTCATCGAAACGGTTGACTTGCAGATCCACGTCTCGACTGAACGGACGACGTTCCTTTTTGCCGTCTTCTTTTTCATCCTTCTGTAAAAAAGGTTTGGTTAATTTTCTTCACATTTTTCAAGTAATCATTTCTTATTGCTTGCTTTTGACAAACTATAAATTACATTTACAAATAGTAATGGCAATCTCTATTTTAGAAGACAGATTGTAAGCAAATGAGGTTAACAGAGGAAATAATATTTCAAGAAATAATATAAACATATCAATTTATGATATATAAATTACCTTTTTCTTCTTTTTCAATTTCTTTTGATGTAAATCTAGGAGACTCTCTTCTCTCTTGTGCTTCTTTTTATGTTTTCTGTAATAAATAAAATAAATGTTACTTATATGGACTAGACAAACTCTGATAATATCAGTTTTGTGTCACACCGGGGCCCATACACTCAAACGACATTGAACCACTAAGTACAATTCCATTGCATATCTTGTTTAAATGTTACAAATAATAATTTGAATATGGCTAACAATAGTTATAGAAATATAAATCGGTATGTGAAATGCTTTTCCAATACTCACTTGACAGCTGCTTCTTGCTCGTCGTCTCTGGAAGCGATGTGGCGCATCCTCGCTTCTTGTTTTAGGGACATTTCCACATCTTCTTCTTTCACAACTCCAGCTGCTTTCCTTGCCTTCTCTTCTGGAGTGTCTGTCCAACTCGATCTGTGAACGCAACCAAATTGTTAGTATCTTTCATGACCAGACATTTAAAGGATTCAAAGGAACACCTATTATGCATTGATAGTAAATTAATTATGAATTATTATTGCTTTTCTTGAACGAAAATATATTCAGCAACAAAACTTACCTGTCTGACATATCAGGGCCTTCCTTGGCTCTGAAGCTCCGCGCCTCCAATCCGATAATTTTCGCTTTGCCCTCAGGCAGCTCCAACATCCATTGTTCCCTGGTTTTTACCTTACTGGTATCTGATTGGCCATCTAAATTCCTTATCTTTATATCCAACGCTCTCTCTTCGAGTCGCCGGTGCGCATCGGACCATTTTTCCTCTGAGCCAGCTGGTAAAGGTCCAATGCCAATATCTTCATCGGAACTTTCGTATTTCACGACTTCTCTCTCAGCTAGTACTTTGCGCATATCATCAGGTATAGAAGGCCCTATAATGAAGAATATGGATGAATAATTGTTAATCATGATGGTATGACAATTAGAAGCAAGCAATTAATGAGTTAGTAATAAGTTATTGAGTTTTAGCAAAGTTGTAGGGAAGATTATTATAAAATAATATCATAATTAATTAATTAAAGTCAATTACATAGTTAGTTAATTAGGAGACTATATTATAAATTATAGTATAGTCTTAGTTTAATTTATTACATTACCTATATTTTTTGAATTCTTGACAAGGTGGGGTGGTAGAGCAGGACCCTCCGTATTTGGTGAGGCGCTTCGCTCGAACCGTTTCTCGAGATGTGGCGGTAGCGCGGGCCCGCACACGTCCACGGCAGACTGGTCGTCGCCCCTGGGAGCCGAGCGCCTCAACTTGTGTCTCAAGTCTGTTGGATCAATTTCAATTGCACTCTGAGAATCATCACTTGATATCTCGCCTTCTTCGCAACTCTCTTTTTGAGCACCTTTTTGTGTGGAAGAGACCACCACATCTTCTACAGGCTCATTTTGGTGTTTTGCAACATCAGCTTTTACATCAATGTCAGTTGTGCTACTTACTTCTACTGATACTGAAGCGTCCCTCTCCCTGTCTTTGCTGGACTTTGAACTTTTTCTCTTGTGTTTTTTCTTATGTTTCTTCTTTTTTGTTTTTTGTAGTTCTTTCTCTAAATTCAGAAGTTTCGCCCGTAGCCTCTCATCATCAGAAGAATCAATCTCACTAGATTCATCCGTCTTCTCCTTAACAACAGCTGGGATCATATTATAATAAGAGCCAGGCTGTACTTCCGCAGATGCATCACTATCATGCTCTTCAATAACTATTGGGCTATCACTTTTTCTTTTTTGCGCAACAGCAGGTGGGGGTATATAAATTTCAGATCGCTTGGATCTATGATCAGGAGATAATGATTTTTCTTTTGATTTCTTTATGGACCTTTCACTACTACCATGATCAGGTTTACGACGTACATCTTCTTTAATTTCTTTTTCTTTTCTAAAATCATGAGCTACATAAGATCGAGAAGTGGACCCAGAATGTTTATGTCTATCTCTACTACTACTTCTATGTTCTTTAACCCTTGGCTTATCACTAGATTCTCTGAGCCTACTCTCATGAGATTTTCTATTTGGACTTCTTTCCCTTGAATGTCTCCTTCTGTTTACAGGAGAATATCTAGAAAACCTGTGTCTATCACGTTCACGTTCTCTATCTCTAGAATATCTATCAGAGCGGGATCGCTCTTCTCTTTTTCTGTCAAAATTTCTATTAAATCTATCAGGTCCAGATTGTCTACTTCTTCCCAAGTCTCTAATATCATCAGCCTTTGGATTAGTAGATTTATCATCTTGGGTCTTTGCTCGACCCTTGAATCTACCTGTTTCCGAATCACTGCTTGACTCATCTGAAATCATTATGGTACCTAGAAACAAAAAAAGAGGTTTTAAAATCAGGAATAAAAAAGTCTAATTTACTTACTACTTTTATTACATATTTACAAAACATAAATACATTTAAAACATTTTTGCTATTTTCTTAGCACTGTAACGAACAGACTTCAAAAAACCAGCAGTAAGTATCCCCTTCAAAGATTGCCTCACACTGGACTGCCACACTATGCCTCTCAATATTTGCCGCAGTACAACAGCACAGTCTATATCATATGCCACTGCCCTTAGGACATCCTCCATGTCTTGTTGCAAGCCACCATGGTTCCAAAACTTGACAATTTTTTGCTGGGGCACCATCGGCAACTGCATTAAATGGTGCAGCTTTGTCTCTGGATTTATATCCTGGTGACACTTTGCATCTCCAGTTGGAATGTCTACGTAGGCATTAAACTGCTGTATAATGGGACGATATAATTCACGAAAATTTAACAATTGTGGCTGTACTATGTTTCTAACTTTGTTTTTGTTCTCTCCAAATGTCATTCGGAAGTCACCTGCATAACTAAGGTTAGATATTGCAAAGTAGAAGTCATACTCGGAAAATGTCTCTGGCAAAGTGAGCAGTGCTGTGTGGACTGCAGAGCGTAAGTTTGAATGGAGAGCACCCTGAAGTTGTGTGCTGTTGGTTTTTTTAATAATCTCTACTGGTTTGTGCAGCCTGCCAGCCAGATACAGATCATTCCAGTCCAAAAGATCAGCAACTAAATCTTTTTGTGAGACAACCCCATACTTTATGAGAATGTTCTCTTCTTTCATTTCAACAAGAGTGTTGAAATATACCTTGGCTCCCCAGTTTTCCTGGAACCTTGCGACAAATCCTTTGCCCAGGTATCTCAGTGCAGAGTAGTGTGTGGGGTTTATTTCGATGTTAGCCGCATGCCATCGGTATGAGTTGTCCACACAATAAATTAAATCAATCATGTTCTGTTTTTTATTGTTGCCTATTTGAGGTTTCACAGCAGATCCATAGGCGAAGCAGAACGTAAAATTCTGGGGGAATTTTGACAATATCCTGTAATATAGCGGCGATATGTCTTTGGACACACCTGCCATAGCTTTTAGAGCCGTTGCTGTTGCCATTTTTATAATGATGAGAAAGAGATTTCTGCTGACCTGAGAAAAACACCACACTCCGCGCTGAACACTCGATGACAGGTGGATGATAAAGATCGATGTTAAGTAACTTGTTGATAGGTCCTTCTAATATACGGTTTTCAATGGAATCAACTTTTCATTATAAATATTATTAATTTTTATTTTCACTTAAATCGTTATTCATTTTCCAACTATTATAACCAAATGATCACAAACACAACCAAACCAGTCTAATCCAATGCCAATCATAGACAATTTACCACAGATAAGTAATAATATTATATATTTGACCGTAGACAAAAAATAAAGAAGTTTTGTATACAAGTGAGAGATATATAAATTCTATAATTAATACAAAAAAAACTATTATTTAATTATTCTATGTAGCATGCAATACGTTGGCTTGTTCTAATAGTCTAATAGTCATTATTACGGACAAAATCATTAACAAAATAAATGAAAAAGTGAAATTATTGATACTCAAAATAACAAGTTTAAATTTTGACAATGACAGTGACAGTATTGAGTTTTGACACATGTAGTTGTAGTGTAATAGCTGTTGTTCGTCTGATTCTGATTTGTGCTGATTGTTTTTCATCCTCAATCAATTATATTATTTTGCTTATCTTATGTGTATTGCTGGCTGCAGTACACATAGTTTATTACTACTAAGATTTTGACAATAACACCTTTGTAATCATGTCGAGTGCCGACAGAATTGATTTTGAAATGGAAGTTGAGGTGGAAAGTGCTTCATCAGGGCCGGCTGTGGATCCTCCTAACCCCACATCTCCAGCGCCTGCAGCACCAGGTTGCACTAAGAGCGTCGTGGTTACCACGGCTACTTCAGGATCTGTAACTGTGTCTTTGCATCCACTCGTCATAATGAATGTGTCTGAACATTGGACAAGATTGCGGGCACAAGAAGGATCTCCACAAATAGGTAAATTATTCATATATTATAAACAATTATTCAATTGATTATTTTAAAGATAATTTCTACTGCATTAATTATTTGTCACTAAATAACTTTTTTACATTTCAGTAATTGGAGCTTTAATTGGCAAACAGAAAGGCAGGAACATAGAAGTAATGAATTCATTCGAATTAATGTTCAGTGTTATTGAGGGTGATATCTTAATTGATAGAGATTATTACAATTTAAAGGAGGAACAATGTGAGTATATTTAGGTACCTTGTGAAGTAGAAATGATGAATACCCTCTGAAGAGAAGCAAAACTATTTTTTTTTTTTTACTTTTAATTCTTTAGTTAATTAAATTACTTTTAACTGAAGTCAGTAATCAAAATAAGTTTGGAGTGGAAGGAGAACATGAAGGTCTTTGTCCTCTAGAACAAACATTGCTGAAAATATTTTTTTCTTTGTTTATAATTACAGTCAAACAAGTATTCTCCGATATGGACTTCTTGGGCTGGTACACTACAGGAGACACTCCTACTGACAAAGACATAGCCATTCATCGTCAGATCTGTGAAATCAACGAATGCCCAGTCATGCTCATGCTCAACCCAGCGGGAAGGAACGGAGATGTGAGTGCGCCAACAGTATTGTATTTTTTATGTACTATGTAATTTTAGAGGTTGTATTACTGAGGTAGAAATTAAATAATAATGCAATGCAATACATTATAATATGTGTGGTATCAGCTATATTATACCAGGTAGAATTTCAATCTCGATGCTGTTATCCACTTTCAAGGATACTCACTAGCCAAAATGTTCTCTTATAAACATGACCAATATGGCAGCTTTTATTTAGAATGATTGTGTTACATTGCACCTAAAATATACAGGGTTAAAGGGTAAGTCGACCTAAATCCTTTAAGACGTGATAGTTTACATAATTCCTGACTGATTTGACCATGGGACCCCATATCCCAAACTTAACCGTTTTCAAATTATCGGCATTTTAACTTTTTTGATAAAAGGACATGGCTAAACCAAAGTATGGACGTCGTAACCCGTACAAATAAATATTGTATAAATATGGTACCTAGCAATAAATAAAGCCGCATAATTAAAAATTGATATTTTGTAATTAAGAAGGTCCAGAAACTTGGCATATCTGCGCAATCCTGAAAATAAAGTAGCGTTCCTACGTCAAACAACGTTACAAAAACTTCAAACTATAACATATTGCTGTGAACTTTTACCAAGGCGTTTTGATGTACCTGAGCCGAAAGTTATTTATATATGAGGTAGATAGGTAAACAATTCTGCTTATACTAGATAATGAACACAAAGTAACCAAGGACAGACACAAAATATATAGTAAGATTGTGCAATCTTATACAAAATATATATTTTGTGTCGATCAAAACATTTTCAATTATTTGGTTTAAGAAAAAAGTCATTATATTACCGTTATTAAAAATTGATGTTCGTTTAATTATTTCGATTTGATTTTCGGGGAAACTAATGTCCTAATAATAGCTTGCAGTACCTACTTCCGTGTTGTCATGTCAAATCACAACAGAAAAAAATCAATTATGAAACTTATTTTTGTTAATTTTTGTTCACCAAGTTATAAGAATTAGTTAAACACAAAATAATTCATAAGTGAATATTTAAATGATACGGGTTAGCGTGAAATTCGTATTCTTGTTATTATGCCTGGGTCAGTCATTTAGCCATCTCCTTTCCCATTTTTTTGGCTATTTCTCCCTTGTTTTGTCTTTGGTGGCTAAATTTTGTTTTGTTTTTACTTTTTTGTGTAGTAGATTAGTTGCTTTATTATTTAGAAAACTAAAACTGTAAATAACTGTACCAACTGAGTCGTAGCAGACGATCGAATGTTAAAAAAAGTAAATAAATTTGTGATAAGTTGTTTTTCTTTGTAAGATATTTAAAAAAAAGTCTATGACAACTGTTCTGCAAATGTGCGTTAAAATATCTACAATTCTTTAGCTTTCTGATAAGGTATAACATGATAGGGAATAATTTGAATTCTTTGCCAAAACATCGATGAAGTACTACAAGGTAGTAATAAGAATATCGATATTTAAGCTTCAAATTTAACTTGAGTCAGATAACAAAATAAAACAAACTGGTTCACTTCACTTCAGAAGGAGTGTCAGGGAGTGGCTTTTTTTTTAGTGGAGAAAATCATCCAATGTCTTCTCCCACCTTGGGCGAGGCGAGAGGGAGTGTCAGACTCTTACTGACTAAAAGCCACCCTGTTTCTTCTGCTATTCGAACCGGAGCCCCGGTAAACCCGCTAGGTAGTCCGCAGCTCCGGATCAGGCATCAGCCCTACTGGGCCCCATCTGTGGTGGTCTGATGGCTCTTTGAGGCGCACACATAAAAATCCATAGGGGTCAGGTCTGAACTTCTAGCTGGCCACGGTACAGGTCCGCCTCTCCCGATCCACTTATTGGGATAATTAGTGTCCAGTGCGGGCCTGCGGACGGCGAGCAAGGGTAGCTCACCGCCCGAACAGAACCAGACCCGTGCGTGCGACGCGTAGCGTTCCGCGCGCGCCTCAAAGAGCCATCAGACCACCACAGATGGAGCCCAGTAGGGCTGATGCCTGATCCGGAGCTGCGGACTATCTAGTGGGTTTACCGGGGCTCCGGCTCGAAAAGCAGGAGAAGGAACAGGGTGGTTTTTAGTCAGTAAGAGTCTGACACTCCCTCTCGCCTCGCCCAAGGTGGGAGAAGTCATTGGATGATTTTCTCCACTCAAAAAAAAAGCCACTCCCTGACACTCCTTCTGAAGTGAAGTGAACCAGTTTGTTTTATTTTGTTATCTGACTCAAGTTAAATTTGAAGCTTAAATATCGATATTCTTATTACTACCTTGTAGTACTTCATCGATGTTTTGGCAAAGAATTCAAATTATTCCCTATCATGTTATACCTTATCAGAAAGCTGAAGAATTGTAGATATTTTAACGCACATTTGCAGAACAGTTGTCATAGACTTTTTTTTAAATATCTTACAAAGAAAAACAACTTATCACAAATTTATTTACTTTTTTTAACATTCGATCGTCTTCTACGACTCAGTTGGTACAGTTATTTACAGTTTTAGTTTTCTAAATAATAAAAACAAAACAAATTTTAGCCACCAAAGACAAAACAAGGGAGAAATAGCCTAAAAAATGGGAAATTTTATCAAAAACGTTAAAATGCCGATAATTTGAAAACGGTTAAGTTTGGGATATGGGGTCCCATGGTCAAATCAGTCAAGAATGTTGTAAACTATCACGTCTTAAAGGATTTAGGTCGACTTAACCTTTAAGCCTGTATATATGTATCTATTGTCAATTACTTACATTGTACTAATAAAATGTTCTGTCCATATATTTCAGCAACTGCCAGTGGTTTTATATGAGTCTGTAATAGATGTAGTCAATGGCAGAGCCACAATGCTACTGGCACCTCTCACATACACACTGGCGGCTGAAGAGGCAGAAAGAATTGGTGTAGATCATGTAGCCCGAGTGTCTTCTGGTGAAGCCGCTCTTAACAGCTTAGGTGAGGTTTAATATAATATTTGTATTTTTCTTACACAAGTACACAACAGAAATTGTTCAAAATATTGTTGAGAAAATTATTTTAAATGCTTGATTATAATTTGTTAAAGTGGTATAGTGTTGCTTATCTATAATTATTTATTTTTATACTTTCAACATTAATTAACTTTGTAACTATGATAAAGAATCTGTATAGCATAAAATGTAGTGATTCCTCACCTATAATAATTTTATACATGTTTGTCTCAGTGGCTGAGCACCTGACGGCGCAGCGCTCAGCTATAAAGATGTTAGTGTCTCGAGTGCGTGCCGTGCTGGCGACGGTGCGAGCAATCCGCGACGGCACGCTGCCGCCGCGGCCTGCTCTACTGCGGGAAGCGCGCGCACTCTCCAACAGACTGCCCCTGCTCACTTCACAACAGTTCCGCACACACTTTTATAATGTATGTATAATTTCTATACATTTCTTAGATATTGGTTTTTATGGAAACCATATGCTGGGGTGATAACATTTAGCTTTACTGATTGTACATTTTATTTTTCAGCAATGCAACGACGTCGCTCTAATGACGTACCTGGGCACCATAACAAAAGGCTGCAATGCTATTAACCAGCTAGTGAACAGATTCAACGTACTCTACGACAGACAGGGCATGGGTCGCCGCATGAGAGGACTATTCTTTTAGGGTGGTAATTAATATTAAATACTTTTGTACAGATACCATAACATCATAGAGTGAGTGGAAAAAATGCATTTGGTACTCTTTTTTCTAATATGAGGACTTTTTCCACAAATTCTATACTCAGTACAATTAAAAGAAACTTAGTTTTTAATATGAGAATATGAGTTTTTGCGTTGCTAGAGGCGCTCGTAATGCATAAGGTCTCTGGATGAGCAGAATATTTTTGCTAATGTTAACCAATAGTAATATGTTGTAGACTTATTGAAATAATATTGGTTTAACAGAGGGATTAGTACAAGTTTGTTTTACGTTTGACGAGATCGAAACGTTACCGTATTCAGTCATTGGCGCCGTCTAGCGAGTACCAAAATGAACCTCATAGGTTGCGATTCTCATTGTAATTAAAATGTTACATCCACATACTAAAGAAAATGTTATACCTTGCCGGCGAATATCATTCTCAAAAACCTGTAGTAGTCGAATACCTGCCGGATTAAATATTGATTTGCAGTTTTGTAAATGTGTGGTTAAATTGAATTAAAATAATTAAATCCAACAAAACATAATTTTATAGCTTTCTGAAGTGAATGTGTTGCGGTCTTAAATCATTATTGGCGTTGTTTTTGCTCACAGTACCAATTAATAGCCATTCACATTATGTAAGTTAATTGTAAATGTCACGCTACATCATAAAATTGACATAGTGACTGATTTTCTAGCTACTTAAATAAAAACATGTACCTTTTAAATTGAAGTTGTTTCATTCACAATTACAACCAAAATAATACACAAATTATGTGACGCATTATTTTTATTTACGCATCCCGTTCGAAATTTTATAGTTTCACTTCAAAATTAACAACTTTGGACACATTGAGATTCATGGTATGGAAGACTTTGTCAGATAAGTCTCTGTAAGACACCGAATTATGGAGACCGGAGGTGACGTAAATATATTTTATTATAATTTAACAGGATAATAATATTGTCAAGCTACATGTATGAAATGGTTTCAAATAACTCATTCAGTATTTACAATTAAATGGTTGAAAACTTCATTACGATGATCGATTACGTATTGTGATTATAAAAAAATGGAGTCGGTAAACTTTGGAAACTTTTATAAACAGTACACAGTCTTAATATTAGCACTGCCCTATAATTTATGTAAATTTATTAAAATTTGTAATTAAAAATCACTTTACATTAGTTTTTTATTCAAGTTTATTAACAATGACTTGATAAAACTTACATTAAGGTAAATTTTATAATTGTACTTTAATCGATAGTTTTGTATAAAAATACTTTATTAAAGTTTTGTATTTTTAAATCGAATCAAATGCTAATATTGCTTTTATGTAACTATTTCGTAAAAAATATCTAAAAGTCCACAAACATTATTTAAAATAAGACACAGTTGAACCACCTTACTATTGAGTATGATGACGGAATAACATAAATGCATTAATGAGTTATAGCAGAGTGACTGAACGAAGCTAACTTAGTGTGGCACGGAGTAATAAGCAAAGAGAGTGCTACTATATATTACTCCGCGTGGTTAAATTAATTTTAATTTGCGCGGCCTGCAGAACGCCTGATCCTGAACGATCACTGGTGGAGCGTCAGACGGTTTGTTCCCGGTTGGTGACTAGTCGTGGCCCGCGCACTATCACTCCATTTGCTAACAAATTGCTGTGACGCAGTAGTATTGAAAGTCTTGTCGTGGAGCCCTGCGTTAGGTGAGTGTTAGCTATGTGTCGTCGGGTATCTTCTCAATGCCTATCAGTTCGTCGAACAGCGAGTGGTTGTCCGGTATGACGTGCGGTTCGTTAAGAGTCTGTCTCGCGAACTTTAGCACTGCGCGCGCCAGCTGACCCACTGTCCATTTTCTATCCACTAGCACCCTGACGAGCGTGTCCAGCTGTGGAGAGAATTTGAATATTTTTTAAAAATGTTACAGGGAATTAAAGATATTTAAATAAAGACAATAAGGAAGGTTGATGAAATAGTGTCGTATAAGAATTTGTCGAAATTCAATTTTGTAGTCAATCTTGCCAGCCATACATTCTGTTGGTTTCCGTAAGAGAACAAAGAAAAACAAAACCCTTGAAACCCACCTTGAAGAGTTTCTCGTTGCCGAAGGTGTAGTAGATGAGCGCGGGCACGCCGGCGACGCTGGCGGCCAGCCACTGCAGCAGCAGCTTGAGCTGCGGGTGCCCGCGCAGGCGCCGGCCGCAGCCCCAGTTGCCCGTGGCCACGGGCCGGCACGACCCGCCCGACACGATCTTCTGCGCCAACTGCGACAGCTGCGAACCGTGTTGCGATCAACTTCACTCACCATCCCACACTTTATACCTAAGGCTACATGATTTCATTTCGTGCAAAATTTTGAATTTAAAGGTCAGATTATGATTTTTTGTTTGAATCCTCCCTCTTTTTAATGTAGGTAGAAGTAGTAGATATCTACATTTTATCAGGACTTACACTATCCAGAAATAGGTAACCTCTAATAAGAACTTGAGTGAAGCGATGACGGTAGTTCGAAGAAAATATCAGTTGAGTAACCTTCTAAATACACACACACCTAAGTAGATAGATAGATACTTGTATAGTAAGGTTTCAAGCAATTAGCGGCACCGTACAGTTACTTATTTCAAAGTCTACCACACGTTGATGTTTATAGAAGTATAAGTAATATTAGCTCAAGTACATAGCTCACTTTATTTGGACGGACATAGAATAGAACACAATGGAAACACGTGAACATCGAGCGTTAGCGTTTACATAACTTCTGAACTCGACTATATTCAACTCCGTATCTAGAGTATCTAGACGGCGAGGACTCGGGGACTGTGTGACACAAACAGTGCGTCGCTTGCGACTCGGTAAGCTCAGGTCCATGCGTTCCGCGTTTCAAGTTGTACGACGCAACGCATGAACGTGGAACCGTGTCCCCAGCCTTAGCATCGATCATTACATGCAACATGACAGAAGTATATGTTTCGACAGAAAGCGAAGACGTACGAACAGTGTATGTTATGTTAGTACTGAGTGTTTACAAGTTAGCGACAGCCGGGTGCACGCCTGACCTTCGGTTTCTTTAGCTTTACAGTGACCGGCTCGCACTCGACGGTCTCCTCGATCGTCTCTACGATCATGTTTATCATCCAGTTCAACTTTTTCCTCCTGAGACCGCGGTTGGACTCAGTGTCCGACTCAGTCGTGTCCGTACGTTTGGCTTCGTCGCCGCGTCCCGTGTCTGTGGACTCTGTGGTCGCGGTCGCTCGCGTGCCCTCTATTATCTCCTCCGGTATAGATTCTTTAACTTTACGTTTCTGTCAAAACATATAGCATTTTAGCACCGATTGGTTCATTTTGTTATTTAATTTCCTTGTAGCCATGTAGGATGAAGATGCACTCCATTGGTTAAGAAATAACATCAGCACCAGCGAGGCGAATTCTGTAACTTACCTTCATTTGTTAGTAGGTTAGCATTTTGGGTTAGTCACTTTTTTATGTAGGCACCTTTGTAAGTACTAAGCATACCACAGATACAAAATCTCTGTGGAGCAAAATAAGACCATAATCATGGACACCCATTAACTAATTTTATAAAACCATCCACCAAATTAACTTTGTTCATAGTTTCTTAGTCTCACTCTCCGTTTCCGGATTTTTATTACGTTTCAGATGTTTATTACTTTTGAAGGGTTAAGATGCCTGAAACCCCAACTTATTTCGATCTATCCTACCTATTATAGTAGAAATTTATCTATTTTTTTTTAATACGTACAGCCTAATTTTACTTAATTAGAACGGAGAGCAGTGTTTGTAGTGAATACAGTACGTACGAGATGTGCAGCCAGTCGATGCTTGTGCCGCGCTAGCTCCAGCGACAGCGAGCGCGCCGCCAGCGCCAGCGGCCGCGGCGGGAGGGCGCGCGGCTCGCGCCCGTACAGCTCCGCCGCGTCCGCGCCGCTGCCGCCGCCCACCGCTAGCGACTCCGACAGAGTACGCTTCAACAGGGAGCCCGCAAACCTACACGGCCAAATAAACACGTGTAAAATATACTGCGAGTCAAGATATGGCCAAGAACCGAAAAAATTCAAGCCAGGACGTGAACGACATAGCAGTTCTTGGATTCCGCAACGCAATCAAATAGAACATTTTGGTTGGGGATGAAAAAATGTAGCTTATTATGGTATGGGTGATATAACCCAGGTAAAAAGTGAAATAAACCAAAAATCTTTAGCTATCAGTACAAAAAGCCATTTGGAGTAGCCCAGAAATAGTTAGGGGTCCAATAAGAATATATTTGGCATGGCTTACCTAATCACAGCCAAGTCTCGCGAGTCGAGTTCCCTGTTCTTGTGTTCCCCGGACTCCGCGTCGACGATGGGGTCGTTCAGCCATTGGTTGAACTGCTCGTACACCTCTTCTAACTCCGAACTGAAATGGGCATTTAAATGTGTAATGTTAGCAAACAATTTATAGGAACCCAAGCTTCTTATCTTATAATACTTAACTATCCTGAATTTTGGATTTTTCCGAAGTACACGTCACGAAATCTTGCAAAGATATAAGTAGGCAGGTCATTTCACCCATGTCTTAAAGCCCCTTCTCATATCTTAACGGATGTTGCTCTTACATATTAGGTTGACTGGTAAAAAATGCCATGCGGCATTAAATTCAACTGATGTACCACTATTTAATTGTATTGTGTACATTAAAGATTAAATAAATAAATAAATGTTACCTAGGTAGTAGATAGTTTTATCATCAATAATCACACTGTCCACCGCATTAAAAGCCTTCCAATAGCATTGAATGTTAAACTCACGTGTATTCGGTGCTGAAGCTGTACTTGGAACTGTTGCCGGTGTCCTTCCTGCCGAGCGGGCGGTGTCTCGGCGACGGGTCGCCGTTGCTCACAGTCTCCTTCTCCGTCAACACGAACCCTACTGAACCTCCTCGTTTTACCCTGGCAAATTGAAACGGTTCGATTAGGTCCATTTAGGATGGTTTATAATCAGATGGTAGAATATCAGTTTTTAGGCTCAAAAGATTATTAATTTCATTCAAAGAGTAACGCCCGAATACTTAAACGCTATAAATTTTTAAGTTGTACTTAAATATCGTGTTATATAGTGACAGAACTACATTTGAGAGCGTCTTAAAATTGAGTAGCGTTTAAGTATTCGGGCATAAATAAGGTAAAAATTGTTTCGTAAAATCGTACATGCCTAGCAGGTCGTATTTTAGTCTCTACTACAAACAAACATAGGTACCTGATATCGTTATCCTGCACCCCCGCCCCAGATATGCTGATACCGACTGCATAGCTAGAGCTGTCAGTGGACCAGTCCCCAGTGCTGGTGGTGGTAGAATGTTCAGCTTCCCTTCTCAAAGCCTCCCGCAGTCGGTCTGCGAAACTCAGCCGTCTTTCCTCCGTCGACAACTCCTTGAGGTACTGGAATGAATTAGGACGAGCACTCTCGCCACGACCTTCGTCTTCACTACCTGGAATTAATATCACTTTCATTTTCAACATACACTACATCACGCCTTGTATTCATGGCCGTAAAAGGGGGTATGGGGCAGAACGATGGTGCGGAGATGAATATTTCAGTACTCTCGATATACGAGTAGGATACGATTGCATAGTCTCTCTAAAAGACCACAAAAACCCCGTCGTGCACATAATTTATACGCAGGTATGAATAAGTACCTGCTAAGGATTAATTTCAGGGTTGAATCAATCCAATAACCCTGAAATTAATCCTTCAAGAACGGAAAAAAAATCTCCCTCAATAACCACTGAAAGGTCAAAGAAATAAAATGTCCAAAGTTACCATAATCGAAGCTGTCATTAGCGCTGTGGTACTCGTCGTCGCTGGAGTTGCAGCTGGAGTAGAGGCTGTCTTCCTGCCCGTCCTGCTGGGCGCCGGTGGACCGCGTCACCGGCAGGCACTCGCCCGACGAGCCCAGCACGATGAACCGACCGCGCCGGTTGTTCAACATGCCTCCGTCCGGAGATAGCCAACATTTCTTCTTTGTGAATTCTGCACCTGAAGGTAAGTAGAGAACATTGGTTTGGTAGGTACTTTACCGTTGGTACCTGTTACAATAATGCTATCTGATATAGCATATTTTACACATAGACGTAAAATCACTGGTTGCGTGTGATAATGAAACCCGATTTAGTAACAAATCAGAACTAATAGTTTTATCCGCACTGTGTCCTAAATGTAAATCTATGGTTGTTTCAGGATTAGAAATAAAAATAACAACAAGAATTTTGTAAATGTGGAGAATTTAGAGCCTTTTAGTTTCTACATATTTTTCATGTTTTTGAGTTTCAAGATCCTGTTGTACTCACTAGGGTCGTTAAGATTGAGCGTGGCAGCACAGTAGTTCTGCGGCGAAGGACTGCGACTGTTGTAGCTGTTCAGCGTGCTGCACGAGGAAGCTTGCTTTATCACCACCGTCGCCTCCACCTCAGGCGGCGTGTGGCTGAACGACTCTCCTGTAATAAACAGTCATGGTCAAAATACGAAACGTAGCAACACTTTACGTTATTTCATGCTGGTATTCTTTATGGGGTTGTTTATTTTTATCGGGCAGAGTGGCAAGTGGACACCCACAACACCTGAGGGGTCTCAAGGCCCATTCAAGTTACATACATAAGGCAGGTTAGGCTCCCCTATCCATGCTCTTACCACACAATTTTAAAATTCACATATCGCTTCTGGCTATTTACAATACAATACAGTACAATGACACATTGATAAGAAGTGGCATAAAAGGCAAAACATAGAGCTAATATAACTATTTTCGCATTTAACATTATTTTCAACTCACCAATAGGCGAGAGTCTTCGTTCATGTCGGTTGCCCTCTCTGGTCTTCATTGGAGTCTGTTGGAAGGCGAGCAGGCACTTGTTCAGTTCTCGCAACACGTTGTCTTCCTCCCACTGCCCCAGTGGCAGCTTGCTGTAGTCTTCCGCGTCCATTAGACAGACGGTCACCTGAATGAAAGATATATTGAGATTAACAAGAATAAGAAGAACAATATACTATGGTTTTTGAGTTCAAAGATAACATTAGATTTTGATACATTATTCAGAAAAATTACATAGCTCTGTTTGTTCTTATTTGCACTTTATTTTTTATCTTCAAGCCTCTACTATCCTCACTCACCGTCTTCGGTTCATCAAGCAGTTCTATTTTGGTCTTCTGTCTCTTGTCACAGATCCTGCTGAATAGTCTGACGCCTTCCACCTTGAGCACCTCGTTGTCTTCCAACGCCTCGACTGATAACATCGCCGGCAGCAGCTCCGGCATCATAAACATCGATAGGGATTCCTGGAAACCAGACCATACGTTATTTAGTTTGAGGTTTATTGTTCATCGATATTTTTTCTGAAGTTTATTTTTGGTTTCAAACACACCTTCAATGGGTGATGAGCGAACATTATAGATTTAGTTCGACAAATTAAATTAGATTTCGAGGTTTGGATTTGAAATATAAGTCATAAATATCAATTTACTGAGTTGGACATTTGTCAAGTTTTACAGCAGGTTGGCCTAGATTTCGCATTAGGTACCGTACCGGTGTGTTTGGTTTCTATTGCAGTAGCAACGTTTTATAACTTCGATACAACCAGGCATCATCCATTCGTCTATCTGTAGGGAGTTTTGTTTTGTGATGGCTTTTCATTTAGGGATGTATGTATACCTGTGACTCTCCATCGATGAGTGTATCGCCGCCGACCCTACTGGACGCGAAGCACACCCTGATGGCCTCGTCATTCTCGCACCGCTCGGGACGACCCTCGTGTCGCACCATCAACTTGCACAGCGGCAGCGTGCATTCCAACCAGTCCTCTATCGTTAACCACTGTTTTGACGTCATCACCTAAAATGTAATTAAAATTATTAAAATATTAATTGAACACGGAAATTTCTGCAAGTTTGCTTAGCGAAAAAGTTGCTGATACCGATCTTTAGATGGGTCGAATAGTAGAAAGTACCTAGTACAAAATTGCCTATATGATGTTGGGCGACAAATATTATCTGAAATTAGAACTTAGCTGGTGGAAAGTCATATTTACCACCTGCTAATAGAATAGACTCTTGAAAATTCGAAGGAAAAATCACCCTAGCTTGTACTGAGATAGGGTACTTTAGTCATTGAAGGTTACAGATATGACAATGAAATATAGATATAATGGTTCATTTTATAGTAACTGACATGACGACGCTCCGAAGTCCATTCATCATAATCAAGAGAGCATCTGTATTGAATCAATGTCTCTAGAATCATCAACAGTTGTCGCCATGGTCATGATTACCTAACTATAGCCTGTGTCTACTAAGACGGACTAGATAAGTTTGGTTCTATACTAGACCTTCTAACTACTAACTACTGCTCAGATAAAAAAGTTATCTTTAAGCAGCGGATTAAGTGTATTGTTATAATAAATATCGTGAGACATACTAAGTTAACTAAAACATCATAGTTTACTCACGTAGACCATTTTTCATTGATTTATATGAAAGAAGAATATTGACTAAGTAAATAGGAGCATAATAATTATAGGTACCTACATAGATGACTAGTTTTTCTTCAAGTCCACTCTTAAAGCTTTTCACAATAAAAGTGGTAGTGATAGAAGATGAAGGAAAATTAGGTAAACTTTTGTAGGGTGATTGCAGTCATAAAGTTGATTATTGCTTATTCAAGTCGGCCGGCGATCCTTACCTGTCTGCTTAACTTAATGGATCCCTCGTTGCTACTCTTATCTAACCATTCAAAGTAGTGGAGTAAGCTTTTTAATTTGTTCCTTTGCGATTTTCTGGAACAAACGAGAATGTATTAATCAAAGTTCCATTCAAGTGTTATTGATTTGGTCTAGTTCCCCTAATTGTTAGGTCAACGACTGCTTATCAATATCAATTTGTATCGGTTTTTTATATCTAAGTAGTTTAGTCTGGAGGCTGAGCAAAAATCCTACGTTGGTATCAATAAAATTCTGTTTAGTTCTAATATCTACCAATTTTATTTCGAAATCCAGTATTATCGAAGCTATGCTTTAGGAAGTAGGTTAACGGAAATGTAGAGTTGGGAACTCTATTGACGTTAAGTTGTTTGAACCTTGAAACCTTAGCCGTTAATTAAATCACGATTAAAGGTTAATACGATTATAGCAAGTATGTAACATACCTGTGTAAATTCTTAAAAAAATGTGTAAAGTTGAAGTCTTGCAAGGTGGGGTGTGTCTTGAGCGTCCGCTTCGGGTTCGTGGAGAAGAAGGCGTGCGCCACCAGGGACGATACGAAGTTGTACTCCAGTTCCGTTACATCACCTACAAATGTACAAGTCATTAATTAGCTATCTACTATTTTAAGAGTATATCTACATGCATCATTAGTAATATATATTAGGTACACAATATTATGTCAGTAGCTTATAATTTAGAAGGCAGATCTGAGTGGCAAGCACGTCGCATGAAATAGAAGAATACCTAAAAGCACGTCGGTAGTTTGTAACATAACATGACATGATAGAAATCTATCTCGACCCCTACCTACTCCAATCTATGTATAATTTCTATACAAATAAAATACATAGGTAGGTGGTACCTAGGTACCTATAAGATTTTAGCTCCATTCTTTCAAGGGAATAAAACATGTGAAATAAAAATTGTTAATAAAATTTTAATACGAAGGCTTTAGATACCTAAATAGGCATTATGTAGGTAAACAGACTCGCCTTAGGTAAAATGTTTATATAACCTAATTTTTGTTAAAACAAAAAAGTTCGTTCTATTTATAAATAAGTAAACCTTTGCAGAACAGAGTCCCGTTATTAGATTAAAATCCTGATCGCAAAGTCAGTCTTTGAACAAAAGAAAGTGGATTTTAATTTTAACTGAAATCAGCCCACGCGGCCCTGACTTGAAATTATCCGATAAATACTTCAATGCGGCGTTACCTAGGTACCTAGTCAGGGATTAGGTACTAAAGCAGATTACGTTTACGTAACTTTCAGTAAAAGCTTAAAGCAAAACTGCCTTTGTTTTATTCCAGAACAGAGATACTTCTTATATTGGACCTAGATTCAATGTGAAGTTGTTATTTTCAATGACAAGCAATTCATTTATTCACCTATACGTATAAATTATAAGTATTCTTCGTCTTTATTAATACAAGTATCCATCTTACCAGCTTCGCCTAAGCCTGATAATAATGCAGGGTATTATGTAACAAAGGCGTCTAGGCAGCTTTTATCTAAGAACTAAATTAAACGAAGGCTTATAACAATACGAGAATGCTGCACTTTAAGTACCTATCTAGGTATAAAATCATAATAGAGACGGTATTGCGGTAATAGTGTATTTAGTTCAATGAACATAGGTACTTGGTCGTACTGATTACACAAACACGGAACTATGTACCTAAGTTGAAGGCTTAGAGAGTTCCGGATTACAATTAACTACAGAGAGCGATGAGCAAATCCTACCCATATGGTGTTTCCTTAAGGGATTAAGAGCTTCAAATTGTCCGTGAACTTTAAAAGGTTTCTTAATTCTTAAACGTTTGTCTTGATGTATCAAAGCCAGTTAGCAAAAAGTATTACACGAACCTAAAAAATATTGTAAATAAATAGCAATAGTACAAAGTGTTACGTACTTTGTTGCTGTAAACTGAACATCAGTCCTTTAGGCGGTCGCCAGCGCTTGAGGTGCAGCGCCTTGTTCACCATGATCCTAATAGTATTATCGAGGAAGTGCCTCCTCTCCTCCTCCGTCATCTCCTCTTCGAGGAACACCTCCAGCCCTTTCATCAGCTCCGGATCCTTGATATCGTCATCCGGGTCTATGCCAATGCTGTTGATTAGAAAGTCGTTAAGTAGGTCTATTTTATTTGGTCGAATTTAAGCCTTAAAAGCTAAATAACAATCGGCAAAACAGGATTTATAAATTAAATAGGTTACCTATTATTTTTAATGTATGATAAAAACACTCACTTGCACATGTCATGTATTTTCAGCATGCTGGCTGTAAGTTTTGTTGGCGAAGACGCCAGCAGCAGATGCTTCAAGTGCCGTTGCACCGACGTCCACCAGGGAAGATCACAAGGTAACATTACAAGCGCCATGCTGAAATATGTATATTATTTGTAAAGCCTTGAAAATATTGATCCAAATAAAATTTCTAAATATAATAAATTAATATTGATCAACTTTTAATAAACATTCAAATTCCCGCTCCGCGGAAATTAAATAATATTGCGTTCATGTTAACATAATTTTTTATCCCATGCGTCACACTCCATTAAACAATCGCCATTAAAGAACATAAGAGATATTTCATAATTTCTAGTTATTAAATGAATCGCAAAACGATCAGTTGGCAACAAAATCAATAGCCCAACGTTCGGACAATTTTAACTTGTTCTATAGGTACCTCGATGTCGGTTCTGCGTTGTGCGAACGCTTCCGTTTCTATTTGACGTTTGACATTTGAAGTTTGACTACGCGGTTTACAGTGGTTCAGTGTACAGTGTTTTGGTATTTTATATATTTTTATTTAATTTTACAATTATTTTACAACTGCAATAATCAGTAAAATTATACAAGCTATTAACAATTTATATGTACTATTATTAAGTACAGTTTCATACATCAAATCAGTGAAAATATATTACGAAACAAATCTAAATGTTACGAATTTAGCGGTAACCAGTATTATCATCGAATGCAGATATACGAATAAATTTTAATCAATAAAGACCACATAATCGAAACGAGGTTATTACTCAGCGATTCAATACGGTCGTATGTACGGTACGGCTGTATGATAAAGTCGAGAGATACGGTGCGCACATAGCAACAATATCAAAGTACAAAGGTCAGTAACTATGAGTGGTAAATTGTTAAAAACTCTAATCCTTGGCGCACCCGCTTCAGGCAAGGGCACCATATCGTCTCGGATAGTGAAGAAATATGCTGTGGCACACGTGTCCAGTGGGGACAAGCTGAGGGACCACATTGAGAAACAAACTGACCTAGGTAAAGAAGTGAAAAAGTACTTGAATGAAGGGAAACTTGTACCTGATGATGTCATGATAAAGTTTATGATCACAGAATTAAAAAAAGTTGAAGATAAACCATGGCTACTGGATGGATTCCCGAGGACTGTGGGACAGGCTGATGCTTTGTGGAAGGTACAACCTGTTGATGTAGTAGTTAACTTAGTAGTGCCTTTTGAGGTAATCATAGACAGAGTGAAGAACCGCTGGGTGCACTTGCCTTCAGGCCGAGTGTATAACATTGGCTTCAACACTCCTAAAGTGGAAGGTAAGGATGATGAGACAGGTGAGGACTTGGTTCAGAGACCTGATGACAAGCCAGAAGCTGTGCGCAAGCGGCTGGAGATCTATGAGAGTGTGACGAGGCCAGTCATAGAGTTCTACAAAGCTAAAGGTATTCTAAAAGAGTTTGAAGGTCGCACTTCTGATGAGATTTGGCCAAAAGTTACAGCTTATTTAGATCCTATTTTTAAGAAGTAAACCTGTATATTTATTTATTATAGCTAGTTAGAAGTAGGCAGCTGTAGTATAGTTATGCAGAAATGAATTGTACTGGTGCTTGGAACAATAGTATTAAGAGTAACAATCAGTAATGACTTACTCTATTTTATAGAATTTTTATAATTGTTATTTGCAAAACAGAGCCATTATATCAGTTGAATTGTTGATATATATAACTTTATTTATCAGGAGTTTGTGTGTATATACTTAAGTGTAGTTACATAATATTTTGTATGCTTATTTTTATTGTGAAATCAAAACATATCTGTTTAAATACTAAGGCCATTTATACTCAGGCTGAATATTAATTGTGCAATGTATAAATACATTTGAATGAAAAGACAAGCATAGACATAGACATATATGTATACTAGGTATCTATGTACATAATAATAGAGTGTATAGAACATTGGTTACTTCCTAGTCTTCCATGTTGATATTGTACTTATGTTGTAGTGTAGTTACTGAGTATATTTTAGAATAATTAGTGCCTTAACAAAGGCTCAGAGTACCTATATTAATATTAAGTAATGTAAATTTTAATCAAGTTCCTTATTTTCTATTCACAAAATGAATTCGCCTACAAGAGCTCAAATGATCATAGTTAACTAATTATACTTTATTATATACTTTTCTTACTTTAAAAATACATATACATAGTTAAGTAGTTTTGTTAATATATTTTACACTTGTTTGTTGAGTTTTATATTATTGTTTAATGTTTAATCAATTAATAAACGTTAGTTATTTATTTGTGTGTTTAATTTCTTCACTAATTAACAGTCGCATCTATTGTTGCGATATTCGTATATTTAAGTAATAATACCAATGCTATCTAAGTACCTACTTAAACTCGTACAAATGATTGGCAAAAAAATAAAGATAAAATAATATGTGAGCTGGTAGACTGGTAAACAGTGATAAAGTTTACAGAAACACCTATGAACACTATTTCCCAGCTGTTGGAAGTTCCACGTAACCATCATGCTGACTACGTCTTGTAGTAAGCTATTGTTTGTTTACGTTAATCTACGTCAGAGTGATTCGATTCGTCTGCTCTGCTCTGGAAGATACATCTTGATACGAAGACATACATTTAGTTACCCTATCGTTTAGTTACAATATCAAAGACGAATATCCATGAAATTCAAAGCTTATTGCTGTAACTAAGGCGAAAGCGAGTATGTTATACTTAGTCGTCAATTTACATACAAGGACAAAAATCAGACATGAAAATATCTTCAGCCATAAATTCGAGTATCATACAGATACGGCATAGCATGACAAACGCAACAAATAAAACCAAATCGAGATTTTATCGGAAACTTGTTAATGCGATCCACTTTACTACAAGTCGGACAGAAACCAGAAATGTTTAGTAATAGGATATATTTAGTTACCTTATAACGAATGCGTTGCAGTTGAGGCACAATAATTATTTCGTTAACACTATAATAACACCATCAGTCACTGTCGCCTCGCGACTACCGGCTTCTTTTTGCGCACTTTTCTCATTATCTACAAGGGAACCGTCCACTGGTATTCTTTAGCATGTAGAATATCTTATTGCTTTTCTATAAGACAGAAATAGTGTAGGGAGAAACGCGGGCCGGCTGCGGGCAGACACGAGCGCGCAAACCCCGACTATTTTTAGCTGCTTTCGTGCATCGCCGCTGAAATTAGATTGTAAATAAAAAGTTTGGGTTAACAGGAGTCGAAGGCCTCATTACTCGTTCTTGTAGGTCATCTTTTAAACGAATAGGTACCTGAAGGGTTTCTGTTAATGAGTAATTAAAACTTTCTACGCTCTTTGTAGCATTATGTCCTGACGCGCTTTCAGGAAAGTTAGGTAGCCTCTATAATTCGCTTCATGGCCACTATAAGTAGGTTATACGCTTATTTATAGTATTTTGCGATTTTACTTTGTCACGAAAAGCTGCTTATAAATTAACACTAAACAAAGACTTTTAACCAATCTTACAGAACGTACCTAGTTTCACCCGCTATTACTGCAGCGATCTAGTTACTTATTTAACTATCTCAAGGAGTAATAAATCCTAGTGCCCAATTTGTTTTCAGCTATTGCCAAAACAATCTAGCGCGAAACCGCTACACTTGAAACTTCAGTAACTTTTCACTCACTGTACCTACAGAATTAGAATTTTGATGTTTCACTGAACGTATGTATTAAATTAATATTTGAAGCTATTACAGTGATAGCAAATCACGATTCCTCAGCTTTTAGGTTAAACGATCGGTGTAAATAGAGGAGCGAGGAACGAGGTGTACGAGCCGATCGACGTGCCAGGCTGTACTGACGCCGACGGGCCGACTTTCACTGGGGGGTGACTACCCTTGCCCTGCCGGCTGTCGCACCCTCCACCCTCGGCAGTGACGTCACTCGGGCGCGTCACGACCTACGACGCCGTACGACGCCGCCACCCGATGCTCGATACCCCGCTCCCTAATAGCACGCCTCGTGTAATGTCGCTGCTGCTCCCGAAACGTTACGTAAAATGAAATATGAAAGTACCCACAGCCTGCGTCAGCACACTACATCATTTTCATACTGTTAATGATTCCCGTACAAAAATGAAACTGCTCCCTGAGAACCTTGTCACAATCGTGTACGTAGGCATTTGTTTTAGCTGGCTGTGCAGAGCTTGCGTTAGCTAAGCACGCTTGCTACAACAATTGTCAAAAAAAAAAAAAAAATTATCAAGTTTATTCGAAGAATTTATGACTGAAGCTTGTTAAAAATTATAACAATTCAGGTATCGACGCTTAAATTTTTATTTTGATCCAACCTCCCTAAAATTCATTCACATTTTAAATGTTTACTTAACTTTTAAAATGTGAATATTACAGTATAAAATAAAAATAACGAAATCTGTAAAAGGTGTTTTGTAACGAACAAAGAATTTAGTGAATTTGTTTGTAGTAGATGATAATCCGAATTCCTGAGATTTAAGCTGCTGCTTGGTTCTTGGTAATGAATACCTGGAATACTTAGCTGGCTAGTTAACTATGTATAACTAAAGGATTCTACAAACTGTAATACGACCTAAGTAGTTAACAGCAGATAATGTAAGTAGGTACCTACTTAGTTATGTCCTTATTATACCAACCAGTTTCTTTTTTATTGATTACTAGGTTCTGGCAGCGGTTCGCCCGCGTCCCGTGGAATAAAAAATGTCCTATGTGTTATTCCAAATCATAACCTATCTCTATTCCAAATTTGATCCCGATCCCTTCAACCATTTTGGCATTTCACGCAATTTTACAAACATTTGCATTTATAATATCAGTAAAATGTCAATGCCACGTCTCGTACCATAAGGTATTTTATATCCTAATTTCAATTGATTTATCATCGTTTTGCAAGATATTAATGACGTTATTTGCATGCGAATGAATATGCGAATAAAATAGCTGACGCATAATTTCACGTGTGTGCCATCTTTCTGTATCATAAACTTTAATAACAGGGAAATTGTTAGTGGTAAATTATTATCTACTAAAGTAGTTATAAATAGTTTATGCTTCTAAGAACACAGAGCTTACGGCTAAGTTTTGTTAATATGAAAACATGGTACATATACCTATACCTTATACTTAGTAGAAATGTTCAGAATTAGTGTTTTATAATATAGGTACAGGAAGTATTACACGTATAGCAGTTTTATTATAGATACCTACTTACGTGAATTTGACAAATTATTATTATCCTGTAATCATACAGTAAGTGCTGTCGGCTGTGTTGTCCGTAGCCGACTAGCTAACTAGCTTCCAGGATTTGCAAAGCCTGTGACCTTTCCGTCTACTGCGCATGCGTATTTTCCTTGTCTTTCTATCCCTTTCTTATTTTCCAAACGCAGATGTCTCGGTTTATTTCAAGCTCTTCCGTCTTCTGTTGGCCTGGTAAAGTAGCCGCCCGTGGAAAATTGTTGCCGCCCTACACAGGCTACGTTGGGCGGGCTAGGGCGGAGCGGCAATCCGCCTTTAATAGTTTGTAGGTGGAACACTTACGCTTATAACTGTCGTTACTGATAAATTATAAAGTTTAAAATAAGTTACTTGAATTAAGATATTCGTTGATTAATTATTGTTACTAGATATATTTTTAGTCAAGTATGTGTATGAAACATGCGTTGATCAAACATTTATACTCAAACTAAAATCTTGGCCCGATACAACGTTATTAAAAGCATAGATAGCATCTGAATAATAAAACATGACTTAAGACCATTAAAAGGTTCATTAAAATATCTGTAAAAGGTCGTTTATTTTAAGAAAGTCATGAAGAGATTCTTATCAAAGCCGCGCGTGGTTTGAGAGAAGCCTACTTAATGCTATAAAGTCCTTCAAATACACTGATACCTTTTGTTATTATGAAACCCTAGTAGTTTCGCCACGTGACTCCGAATCAGTGCCGCCCCCGGTTCAAATAGTGGGCGGAGGTTTCCTTGGAATTCCCACTGATTCTATAACTTCATAACACTTTTGAAACTCAGGAATAAAATACGAGGAAGTCTGATTTTAAAATCGTCATCGCTGTGTTATGACCAGTATTTACTTTTATTTTAGTAACCAACTTATTTTTTTTTGAAAATATGTAATTGTTATGTCTTACACACATAAATACGCATTATACAAATTGACATCTTATTTCATTATTCATATAAGATAATATATTTTCTCAGAAATTCCACGGGATTGGAAACTATGTGGAAAAATCCAGAGCCTTTTTTCGTTTAACCTACTTAAACGATTTGAATGATTTTAGACACAAAAAAGGAAATTAATCCGGAAAAAAGACGTAATGGCTAAGTCAGTCTGTTTCGATCTCACAATAAAAAAGCCTTACCTATCCACTGAATCGATTCTGATGAAATTTTGATACAACCCTAACATAAATCTTGGAGAAGGCAATAAGTCAAAAATAAAATACAATAATTATATATTTAGACTGGACTTTTTTTCAAAAATGTTTAAGTTGAGTTTTGTTGATATTGCTAAATAAATGCATTACTGAAACCCAATCATTAATCATTCATTTCATTGGGTCCATAGAAAAACATCACACAAGCACCACATTTTTATATCAGTGTTGATAGTAATGATAGGAAAGCAATATAGGATAGCCAATTGATAAGATAACATGTTATATCTGTGGACAAATAAGAAAAAATATACTTTATCAGATACATGTACCAAGTTTTAAGTGTGGGAGAGCCATGCTTCAGCACGAATGGGCCGACCCGACCAGAGTGCTACCACGGTTTCACAAAAAACTGACGTGAAACAACGCTTACGTTGTGTGAATGAGGTTACTGGAGGCCCAATTACCCCCAATTCCCGATTCCCCAATTTAGATTTCTAACCCTGAAAGGGCCGGCAACGCACTTGTAACGCCTCCAGGGTCTCGGGTGTCCATAGACGGGGGCGTATGCCTGCTGGTTTACCGTTTATTACCTATGCCATAAAAATATTGGATGTAAAGAAGAAATCACAATTTATACCTACATTTCTACCAAATATCCGAAATACTTACTTACCAAAAACAAAACAATCCCTATAAATAACATCTGTAGGACAAAAAAAGAACGATTTGCTTCTCTCTCGACAATCAATCAATTACCTAATGTGTTACGTGAGTGGGTGGCGTTTAAATCACAACATTTATTTATATAAAGATGGTACCCAAGAGATAACGTCGCAATCACATCTGCCGATGTTCTGTAGTCCTGGTACAATCGACCTCTGGCGCGGACAGAGCACCCCCAGCGAACGCCGTCATCCTTGGGGTAAAGGTCACGCGAAATGCCAAACATTCACAGTTTTGGCACGTACCAACAATTTGCAAGGTGCCTGGCTGCTTTTTACTGTTATAAAATATAGATGCTGCACTGTTCATATATTATGCCATGTACGTATGTGTTTAATTAATAATAATAATATTAGGGAAAAATAGCCTTTAACTTAAAGATGATGATAAGTTTAATTAATAAAAAATGTGTATGTAATAAAATAATTAAGTACTAGTTTTCCAGGTTTTTGTGAATCAATGACTACTTTGACAATCAACGTAACCAACTTGTTCATCTCACGCGTGCAGTCATAATTTTATTCAACCCTAGCACAGATTAAGTTGCATGACGTCACAGTTATGTAGCCAGTTTGTCCGCTTCAACCCCCGGCGGGTCACCCCTCGCTGGCAACGACGTCAGCGTCGACTCGTGACCCTTTGTAC